>NC_051847.1:167059288-167112631 GCF_002237135.1 Teleopsis dalmanni
TTTTTTGTTTTCTTTATTATTTTTTTTTTTGTTTTGCCTTTCCTTGTTTATTATGTATTTTCTTTATATTTCAACGCTGACAGTTTTTAATATGCCAACAATATATTGACAGGAACTTAGGCACTGATTGGATTTTCAAACAATAAATACCCACAATATACCATACCATATTGTATATATTATATATGTAAATGTGTAAATATTTACACAATTTATGTACATATTAATACACAAAAAAAAAAATAAAGAAAAAAATTTGCAAACTTATTATTTCTAACAAAAATTTATGCATTTCCTGTATCTTCGCAAATCATCCAAAAACTAACATTAAAAAAAAATTGTATGCAATAAAAGGACGATTTAACCTCGGCTAAGCCAATTCCACTGATGCACACATTAAGCCAGCATTTTTGAAACATTTTCCATATAAATATTATATCCCTGCGCTATCCATCTACTAACAGGTATATTTGGCTGCGATTTACTCTAAGCATCTCAGACAGCTTTTATAAGCTCGCAATCGTCTTCATAAGTACTTTTTGTCTTCTGTAACTTATTTCTACTTCACCCCAGACAAGTAGTTTACGAAAATCCTCGAGTTAACGAAACTTTTACAAGAAACTTAGAGCGAAGAAAAAATTTTCCTTCTTTTATAAAATAATATACAAAAAATTAAAAACAACGTTGAAAACTTTAAGTGAAAACAAAATAAAGTTGAAAGGAATTTCTTAGCTGCACCACTTTATGCACCACTGATGTCCTCAGTCCGGAGTAAATGTTGGATACGAGTTGCAGTTGTGGAAAAAAAAACAGTATTCGGTAAATCGCTAAAGGATACATTGTCTAAGCAATATGTCGAGTTCTATAAGTTGAATTTCTCGATTTTTTTTTTAGATATTTTAAGACAATAATGTGCAAAATGAAGTGAAGTATTATCTTTGGAATTCAAAACTTATTAAGTAGAGACATTTTTCTTTAAAGTATATATTTTACATAATTTTTTTATATTAATTTATTAGTTTTATAAAGAATATTACATACATTCATATATATATAATAATAACATATAAACCCATAAACTAATTAAATAGAAATATGAATATTTCCTAAGAACATTGATGAGGAGCTGTAAGTCAAATTGCAATAAATTAATTAAAATTTTTGTTATTGTTTCTTCATTATTGTTAAAACCCTTAAATAGTTTCTTTTCGTCATAAAATGCCTCATATACCACAAAAAAAATTGGCTATAATAATATATACAAACAATTATATATATATTATATTATATATATATATAATAAAGTAATATAATAATAATAAAGTATGAATATATTATATAGACATATCTTATATTATATAGACAGTTATATAACATATATATATATTATATAAATACATGTACTGTATACATTTTTTCCGGTTTAACTAAGAGATGACGCCTGCGAAAAGTGAAGCCTACTTTAATTAATTTTTAATTATGTATACGTGTGTGTATGTGTATTAATTAAACGTTTGCTGGTAAAAACATATACTGAAGACACTCCATCGATTAGAACATCGAAAGAAAATCAGTGTAGCAGTTGATCGTATAGTTCTAAGAGTTTCTTTTAGTGCTAGTATAAAACACTTTTGAGCTATTAACAAGCATTAGTAAAAAATTTGACTTGGAAAATATTATATTAGTTGAAGATTAATTGGTTATGAGTGAAAGATATTGATATTTTAAAATGCGGATTTAAATTGCCATATATTACCCTTGTCCTGATATTTGTTCCAAATATATATATATGTCTAATTTTGTATTAAATAAAATATAAAGTAGAATATTTAATTAAAACAAAATGTATGAAAGAGGATTTAAAAGGTTTCATTCTAAATGACCTTACAAATATTCAAAGCCACTTAATTAGATTTCAACCATATACGTTTTGCATGCGGTTCAGAATTTCAGATTGGTTAAGAAATTTAGAGGTATTGTTACTATTAAACATCTTAGACGTCTCTTGCTTTAATAGTAGTAAAATTAAGACATAGACTTCAGTTCATAAAGTTTTAAGAATACAGCTAAACCGTTTGTTCTAACTAAACGACTGCTCTCAGCACCCTTTATTTTTCAAAATATGATAATTAACTAGATAGTTAACAAATACATAAATCAATTACTTAACTGAGGTCAGACAGAGAAAATAAACTCATTCCTCTTTTTCTTTGGTTGCTCAAACGCCAGTTAGTGTCTAAATCAGTTTTACTCAATAGTGAAGACTCAATAGAAAAACTTGTAATAGTGATATCCCTATGTAGACCATGACATAGAGATATGTCTATTTTCACTATTTATCTATGGTTTTCAGAAGCTGAGTTATAAATTTCTGTAAGACTTACTATAGTTATATGCCAACAATATATGTTGACTTATATATATATATTGACTTATATACAATATATGTAATATTGTCTGTCTATGAATTTCAGAAGTTGAAGTCTTATTTTTTGGAAGACTTATCGCAGTGATATACCTACTTTATTGCCTGTTTATGTATTTCTGTATGTACAAATGTGCAATAAGCACTTATTGTCCTGTAAAATGTTATAATAATTTATTTACACTGCAATAACGATATTTTTTGATTTTATACTATGAAATAGCCCTTTACTATTATTGGGAGCGACTTTTGTACATTACGACCTATAAGACCTGTAACGCTATTCCTATTTCTGATTTTCCGACCTGATCTGCACATATTTAGGCTATTGACAAACCTATTACTAATTCTTAATTCCAGTTGTTTTATCTTCTTGACATAAATGGAAGTGAAATGGAGCTACTGTATTTGCTTTCTGACACGACCAGATAAGACCAGATAATTCACAATATTTAAAATTTATAGTTAAAATGCTTTTGATACTCGTATTTAAAATTTAACTGTTCCATTTCAAAATATTAAATTGCATTTACTTTGATATTTGCCGACTGTGACTGGCTTTTTGTTTCCAACAAATGTAATGTAGCCCGCATATGTAATTTTTTAATACGACATTTTCGTTTAACAACTCCAAGTGGAAATGTGGCTAAAACCATATAAAAATGAACAAAAAACTGAAAAAAACTGGAAAAAAATGAAAATTCCAATCATTACTTGAATTATGGCTACTTTTGCAAAACGGCAGAGCAGAGCCACATGCTCAAGGCATATTTGTAATCACACATTTAAAATTGTAACAAAACAAGCCACTTGTTGCAGAAATTTGTTGAATGTCGCTAAAATTTATGACCCCAGCATAGATACAACAACAACAACAAACACAGCATCAGCATCAGCAGCAGCAACAACCGCAGTAGATAACAGGAAAATCTCTAAAAGCGTATGAAACAGTTTACCAGGATGCCAACAAAAAGCGCAGAAGGATGAAGCGAGCGCTTTAAAATAATCAAAGCACAAACAGTGAAGCAGTGGAAGCGGAAGGATATCAAGTCAGATGTAGTTTAAGCTGAAGACGATTTTATTTATTTTCTTTTTATTTTTCCCTTTATTTTATTTGTAGCCAAATTATCAGAAATAATCACAGAAAAAGAAGAAAAAGAGAACCTAGAAATCTACTAGAGATTTGGTGGAAGAAACTTCGGTGGTGCAAGAGGAGCAAACTGCGTTAAGAGTTCAAAGTTTCTGTAGACGTCGGAACTTTAATCAAATATGCATTTGCACCACAAAATATTCACAACGAAATGAAAAGATTTCAAGTGCTGAGCTTAAATGCAGCGAAAACTTTTTAAATTACAAAACAATTTGAGAAGTTCATACTCGTAAAATCGCAACGGGCTGGCTTATGCACGATGAAGCCGGGAAGAAAAACTCAAAACTCCTCAAATAAAGCGATAATATTTTATGGGGTTAACTGTGGGGAAGTCGTCGTTACAAAAAGCAATACGCCAGCAAAATATCAAAACAACATTATCGAAACAATGGCCGGACAAATTTGCAGGCCATGATTTTCGTTTTCTTAAAAACGTAAATTCTAAACAGTGGAGCCATGGAGCAGCGGCAATACATGGACATGACGGTACGCCAGGATAAGGCGGTAAGGAAAAAAAGGCTGTAATTTATATTTGCTTTGACCGACGACAATGGGTCGCTCGTCGTAGTCATACTCATAGCCATAGTCATAGTTGCAATCATAGTTTAAGTCATAGTCGTTCCCGTTGTCGTTGTCGTTGTCGTGGTTGTCGTTCCCGTTGTCGTTGTCGTTGTGGTTGCCATTGCCGTTGCCGTTGTCTTTGTTGGTGTTGTCGTGGTCATGAGTTACAACTTAATTGAAATTTGCACTTTTCGCAATTTTATTTGTTGCTTTTGTAAACCACAACTTTGCCAACTCCTTCTCATGAATGAAGAAATTTCCTAGTTTTTTGTGCGAGAAAAACGTGATAAAAACGTAAAAAACGACTACACTGTCGTACAATGTAGATTTTGGTCACGAAATGTTAAGAGTTTCTACTCTTATAACATTAGACCTGTAAGAAAATCTTCTAAGCCCAAGTATTGTATGGAGCAAATAGAAAAAAATATGTTCACTTACATTTCTCCTTTCATTCGAAGTTTGTTGTGATATTAATTTATTTTCATAAAGCAAACACACTTGATATAAATGTATTATAAGCAGGCGTTAAGTACGTATAAATTGCACAGTGGAGCAAATCAAAAAAATAATTTTTGAAAATAAAAATTCTAAGTGAAAATTCTATTTTCACTGCAGTACTGAAGTACTTCTTTGATATCAGTCTAACAACGATATTTTTTGGGTAAACTTAAATCTAAATTTTTAGATATAGTCCCTGATTTATTATTTCTATAGATACATTGCTTTACTAGTATGAAAATTTAGAGCTATGTGAAGCTTCTAGGCAGAAGCTTAGAGTTTCTGTTAAGTTTAAGACACACGGGTTTAATAATGATCTTTTGATATATACTTTATATCTGATCAATCTATTAATAAATCTTACAACGCTGTTCGATTAAAAAATTTAGCTTTAATTTTATTCGATGAAAGTAAAATGAAGGACCTGGATGTGACTTTTTACTATTATTGTATTTTCTTACAGCTAACTTCGCTATTATTCTAGAGTTTGCATTTCGAACTGACCTTTTAGAACATAATCCATCCTTATCTGGTCAAAATAGCTAGGTCAAAATTTTGCAAACCAGATTTGACAGTGGCGTTCTGCCATACTCACTAAAGTCACATGGGCATTATATATTTTAACAGCGGATACAGCAAGACTGGATTTTGAAAAAAAATCAATTGGTTTTAAGCAGTAGCTTTTTATCGGTAGTCTTTTAAAGGTTGAAAAAAGTTATTGATACAACTAAAAAATTCTCCGTTGTGTGTGGAGAGGATGACAGAACGCTACTGTCAAAACTGGTTTGCAAAACTTTGATCCGGCTATTTTGATGATAAGGAACCATTACGTTCTAAAAGACCAGTTCAAAATAATGAGGACACAACAAAGTATTAATTGATGCAAACCGTCGAATAATAGCTCATATCCAATGGTTTGCATCGAAAGATCAGTGTGAGTTTAAATTTATGGAACACAACCGTTCATTTTCCATTGAAACACCTTAGTTTACTCGCAAAGTCCGACATTTGAGTTCCTCATTTTCTTATGTAAATAAATTCATTCCATCGCGTTCAAGTTGAGTCTTTTTCGAGTTAGTGCACTTGGCCACTTTCACTCTTTGTTAGCTGGGGGGTTTCACCCTTCTCACTGACTAATTTATGTATTCTTCAAAAACTTCGTGATTATTCAATAACTGATCTAAGAGCTGCGTACCGCTCCGTGCGGCTAGAGATTATTCTGAGATTAGATAGAGCTAAGTAGGGTAGCCTGTTGGGTTTCACGAATACCTTCAAGACGCTATCTGTTATTATCTGCTTCTCTAGTGTTGAGAAAATGATAAAGTTTTATAATAGGGAGAATAAATTGATGACTACAACAATGTTAAATGAGAGATATTAAGGAGTAATAAGGATAGACTGACCCAAAGCACTTCAAATGATGATATTATGAAAAAAGGATGATGTTTTTTGTTTGGTGGGATTTTAATGAAATAATGAGATAAAAAATGAGCTCACAACCACTCTAAAATATTTTTAAACTCTAAAAAAATTGTCTTCCATTTTTATAAACAAAAGAGATGGAATTATTTTCCAAATAATCATAGTCATAAATTGTCTATACTAAATATTAATAATATTGAATCTCAGCTCTTATTTATATGCTACTATAGTGCTACATTGCAGCAATACAAAATAAGCTCTGAGCTTAAAAAACTATATGCTTCTTCTTAATTAATGTTTTTGATAATTATTAACGAATAAATTATAAATTTTTATAATAAAAATGAGTATGGAAATCAAATAATTTTTTCTGCATGCGTGTCGTATGTGGCAGTGCAATTTATCTCTTATAGAGAATATAGAAAAAAAAAATGCCAAAGCCATTAAGAATTATTTTTTTTTTTGATTTTTTTTAAAATTTTTTTTAGATATATTATTTTTATTTTTGCTCTTTTAAGTATGAAAAATAAAATTGAAATCTCAAATGCAAAAGGAATTATGTTCCAACTGTGTATAAATAAAACTCCATGTCACCTCACTGTGGTGTTATATAAATTTCGTAGGCTCAATTCCGATGTCTTTAAAGCTTTAAGCGCGTGCAGCATGCTGCGGCCAAAACATGGCAGGCAGCGCATAAGCCGCAGAAGGAAAAACGTTTTAAGCACAAAAAGCAAAAACTTGAATAAAAACAGAACATGAAACATGAATGAATCGGGGGGCAAAAAGGAAAAAATACGCGAACCGTGTTCCAGAGATTAATAAATTGATGGCATCCATTGCACATAACGTGTAACTAATGACGGTAATCAATTTTGCTTTACATCTCAATCTGGCTTACAAAATTCCAAAATGTAAGAAAAAAATAAGTAAATAAAAAATATTTTATTTATACACAATTTTTTCTTTTTTTTTTTGCATTTTTTATATATATTTTTCTGCATTTTTGTTCTGCAAAGGTAAGAGGAGAAGAGACTGCATGCACTTGTAAACGTCATCGTTTGCATAACTATTTCGCGTTATTAAAAATCGAACAAATTGCATTATCCTTTAATGGCGTCACTGACAGTTATTAATGCTCCTGCGAAAGGCTTCACTACCACCGAAATGTCACCTGATCCTTCATATATTTATCAATATAGTAAACTATAGCTTTCACGGTTTTTTTTTCTTTTGAATATGTGACATATAAGGATATGAGTGAATCTCTTTAAGTTTGGGATTGGATTTATGTGACCAAATTCACTTTTAAGATTTTTTGTTTATGCAACATAAGATAAGATATCCTGCAGTGGTCAGTACATAGTTGACAATGTGGCATCAAAAACAGAAGGTGACCACTCAACTTTTATAGAACAATTGCATTACTCGCTGTTATTCTGTCGGTTACAGTCTCTTCCTTCAGTTTGGAAAATGGGATGAACCTTTGTGACCAAAATTTGTTACGCTCTAAATTTGCAACACTTTTCTGAAAAATTTGATCCGTTGCTCAATGCTCAAATAGTATTATTAGCCGGACCGCCCTATGTGATAATTTTCTGCCATACATTTAGGGAACTCATTTTTACCTCTTTTGTTTATACGTAAATATCCTTTTCGGCTGTGATTGCTATTGTTTCCTTTACGTGTATTTTGCAATCTGCAATCTGCAGTTCTGCAGTTCTGTATGTGAGCAAAATGAGTTCGGTTTGAGTTCGTGTTGTTTTCACTTTTATAGAATTTATTTTTATATGTGAGTTTTTACGTATTTCCCAGGAGTGACAGGTAATTATTTCCCTTAGAAACATCACAAATCTAAACTCATTCAAGGTTAAATGGCATATTGCAGAATGCATAATTACACTTGCATTTTATCTGAAATGCATTTTAAATGCAATAATTAAATAATTAAAATTCAGCGGGAAGTAAACTCTGACTGACTTTGAGGGCAAGTCTGACTTTGAGGGCAAGTCTGACTTTGAGGGCAAGTCTGACTTTGAGGGCAAGTCTGACTTTGAGGGCAAGTCTGACTTTGAGGGCAAGTCTGACTTTGAGGGCAAGTCTGACTTTGAGGACAAGGATTTATAATTTGGTCAACCTCATTACTACATTTGAGTCAACTAATTTAGTTTAAGTAAACTAATTTAATTCTATTAAATAAAATGTTTCATAAATAAGTTATTAAGTCATTTAGATATATTAAAACCATAAAAATAAAGTTTTCATGTTTAAACTACATCTGGTTACAAAATAGTGTTCGATATAAGAAATATTTTTAGTAGTCTTAATTTTATAAAATATAACAAAAAAATTGTTTGGTAAAAAAGCCATTAATTTGATATAATTGTGCTATAATTAGTGTTATTATAATATATTTAAGTTCGAACATACAAGTGAAGTACAGGTTTGGATCAGTTGGCTAATGAATACTGACTCTGAGCTTCAAATTTGGCGGGGCACGAGCTCTAACCATGGTATGAACAGTGCCAAAAACTTATTTATGAATAATTAAATATAAGATATAATTTCCAAAAAATCTGAGTATGAATATTTGGCAATACTCGAAGTAGCTGTATGATCAGCTGAACATTCAATTAATTACAATAATATTAAAAAAAATTTTGTTGTTGTAGTTCATTACTTTTGGAAACCACTCCTCATTTAATGTTATTATAAATAAAATATATTATAATTATATTATATTAACACATTATATTAGTCAGGACTTTGCATTATGCTCCAATATATGCACCAACAACTGATATAAGAATTGATAGAAAATACATTATTATAATATTTGAATATAACAATATTATAATGTAGTATATTTCTTATATATCAGCAGTGTTTTGTTTTGTTAGCAGAAATTGTCAAGATTTTGAAATATAATTTATATTAATTAGTATAAATTATTTAATTAATGATTTTAGCGATCACATCTTCATTCTATTTAAATTTCATTGCCGTGCGCATCTATTTAAAATTTGCGAATAAGTGATAGTCGGTGAGTATCAGATCCACAATATTCATTAGCTGATTGAACTATTCCAAGTATAAATCTTTTAACTAAAGTATGCGAAAACAATGCGAAATTGCTAATTGGACTCACTAACTGAGTGATCAGTTAACCTTAACAGTATATCAACTAACATAACACCTTTATTATATATATATTTATTACTTTCTGGCTACATTGGTATAACATAATTTAAATATATATTCATAAGTGCGGATGTATCATGTTGAATTTTATTTTATAATGATCAAAGACAATTAAAGACAGTTCATAAATCGTTCTATAAACTACTTAGAAAGCGAAGAGTGTATACCTTTTATCATAATAGTGTCAATATATCCAACACCAAAATAAGACGAAGATCTTAAGAGTCTTTTGTAAGCAGATAGTATGAAATGAAGCTTTATGTTCATACTGGACTATAGTACCAAAACAAATGAAGAGAAGTGCGAAGGTTATAATGTATATTTATTTAATAGCCGAAGACTTCAGTATCTAGCGCTATAAATATACATGTTCATTTTTAGTTTTATAAACTAAACTATTATTTTTAATAAATAATAAAAATAAACACATTTTTATTGTTATAATTTTACTTTGACTTATTTTCTTTAAAACTTAAAAATAGTTTTTTAAAGATATAGTTGGTTAATAACTGACTTTGCGGGATTGATTGATCATGAAGGTTTCATAAAATAGAAATAGGCAGCTAATATGATATGGTTATGTGAGTACAACTATTTGGTGCATGGCCACAATCTTCTGGCTGCGCTGATCAGTAAAATCAATTATTTTGAATACTTTTTGCCACTGCCTTATATGCCAATATATATAGCTATATACTGTTTATATACTTTAGTAGATATATTTCTAATTGTGCCACCAAATTAGGTTTATTAATTCAGTATGTAAAAACATTTTTGACTAATAAATACTAGCAGAGGCTCTATACTCCTCCTAGAGAGACAGAAACACATATATACTGTGAACACTAGGCCTTGAACTTTCTTTATTCACTATTTTTATTTTATTTTTAATATGAGCATTGACAAAGGAATTAGTTCCGTTGAAGGGTAAAAAAGAAAATGTATTGATTATATATAGAGCTTTTATATATAATTTAGAACTTATATATAAGTTCTAGTTTTATAAAAATGGTTTTTATTAAATTAAAGCTTACTACTTCACTCTCCACCAAGTATTATTATTACATCAACTAGATTGGTGGTAATATGTCATTTAAAGAACACGGACTCATTAGAAAATGTATTAAAATATATATGCAATATGTGGAGATTGGATATATAAACATATGTGAAGATATGTGGAGATTATAATACATTGTTTGGAAATTATATATATTAATAATTTATAGAAATTATAGTATTCTCAAGTTCAGCTTATAGAAAAGTATATCAAGGATCGCAAGCCACCAAGCGGTAATGTTTATAAGCACATATGACTTAGCGGTGACAACAACCGCAAACTCAATACATTTTGTCTGCCTTTTACCAAATAGTACTGCCATATAAAATTAAAAAAAAAAATATAGTAATTCTCTCAACTTTTACCAAATAAATCATAATACAAGCTAACTACAAAAATTAAAAAAAAAATTATATCAACAAAAGATACTTCAAATTACAACAACATTTAAACCGCAACTTTCTACTTTTTATGAAGAAGAAAAAAATTCCACTTATACGTTATGGAATTCGTGATCACTTTCCTTGACACTTACCAAATTGACTTCGCATCCAGGGATACAATGGAGATGGCATCCCTGAAGACTGCGAATTTGGATTTTGTGATGGTGGTGTGTGTTGACCAGGATGCTGATGCATTTGTGGTGGACCTTGCATCATGGATTGTGGAGGTGCGCCAACAGTTGCAACGCCAGTTTGCTGTTGTCCATACATGCCCATGTTGTGATGATTTTGGTGTACCTTTGAAAATTCCAGAAAAAATTATAACAAACTATTTATGTAATATTTAAACACAAAAAAAAAAAACATAAAATTAGATACATAATGAGGCTCAAGCAGAAAATGAATGTAAGAAAACAACCTTATTACACAAAAAAAAAATATTCTTATACTTTTAAAATGTTTTTGTTGGGTTAATAAAATTAATCACAGTTCGTAGATAAATAAGAAGATTTGCATGGATCTTACCTCTGTGACATCAGGAACTCCAACATCATTGTAACCCAACTAGAATGTGCAAAACGAGATAAGAAACGGATTTTTTTTAGTTTTTTCTTCTAAATATTTACAAAAAACACTAAAATTGCTACGATGTCACTAAATTCTCTAAACATTCACTAATTATTCGTTACTTTTTATTTAAGGGTTTCAAGAACTTCAACAAGATTGCAGTGCAAGATTTAAATGGATTCAGTTACTTTGTTAATAGACATCTATTGAGGTGTTACTGATAATGGTACTCATATCATTACCCGACCAAATATTTAATTTAACAATTCTGCACTGAATCCATTTCATTACTAAGAACCTTAATCTAAACTTAACTCACCTGTGCTTGTGGGTGGCCCATATGATGTGGTATTGACATTTGTGCGTTCATATGATGAGTGCCCATTTGATCGACTAACGGTGGTGAACCGCCTTCGGGTACCATACCCAGACTACCGACTGCAGCTTGTAGCTTACAACTTGCATAGACGACTGGTTGCTGTTGTTGTGGGTGTGTCACCTGTTGCGTCACTTGCGGATGCTGTTGATGCTGTGGTGTATTCTGTTGCTGTGATTGTTGTTGTTGTGTAACGATCGGACCACCGCCATTCGCCTGCGATTGGGGCATGCCGCCTACTTGACTGGAAGGACTGTCTGGCCGTGAATAGCCTTGATGCTGTTCCATACCTTGGCCATTGTAGTAGGGCATCCGATCATAAGGTGGGAACCGCGGGTAGGGCATATTGCCCTGGTGATTTGGATTTTGACTATAATGATGCATCTGTTGTGCATCGAGATCAGCGACTCCGTTACCCGGGTAGTGTCCATGATGCATGTCGGCGCCCATGTAGGAGTTCGTAAAATATGAGGTCATACTCTCACAGTTATTTGTACTCATCGTCATGTTGAATAGAAAATTTTCTTCCACTTTTTCCAACTTAAAACGTGAAAACTTGCAATTCGATTAATTACTAGTGACTGGTTTTGAAATTGCTGAGACTCAAATGCGTTAGCAATTCTGTGCTTGAAGCTATTTTTTTTTTATTTCCTTTTTTACTTATAAGTAATTTTAAAATGTGTATAAATTTTTATAATTTTTTTTGTTTAGTTTTTGTTTAATTGTAGAATTCGATTTGTCGTATTAAACCTGAAAGTAAGAAAATAATATGTATTAATTTATTTGTATGAGGAAAGGGGGAAGGGGGTAGTTAGTTAATTTTACTTACTAATATTTGAACACTTAAGTACAATTTACAGCTTAAAGTTTATCGTAAATGTGTTGAGGTATCAAATTATTTCGTTTCTGATCCTTTGCTCGAAAGATTAGTTCTCCTTTTTGCTTTTTGCTTTTTGCTTTTAATTATATTTAATATTGTTTGTTTCCTTTTGAAATTGTAAAATCCAAAAAATATTCGCCAAAAATAAATTGTTTTGCGGTTGCCGCTTAAGTTTAAATTTATTGACTACTGATTTCTAACTTCAATTTGAAACTCTGTAAGATGAGAAGAAGAGAAAAAGTTTATTAGTATTGAATTTACAATATTTTAACATTTTTTTTATATTTATTAATTTAACAAAATGAATATATAAAATATACATAAGTATCTTATGACTTCTTCACAAGTCGGCATTTCAAGCACATGTGAATCTCATCCCGAAATCTTTTGCTTAGCTTTCCCTAAACACAGCATTCGCTTAACGCTTCAATTGCTGTGATTAATAATTTTTATTTTGTTTAAGCTTTGAAGTTGACGATACTTCCAGATACACTCAAAAAAATCATAATCAATATAGATTTGTATTATAGTTGCGATATATTCTTAATAGAAGACAATACGGGTATAGTAGCCAAAGTTCTTGACTTTTCTGGTCTTCAGATCAGAAGCTAATTAGTTAGAAGGCGTATTACTTAATAGCACCTAAAAATGTATATATATTTTCAATATTTATAAATAATATTAATAATACTCTTAAACTGCTTACTACTGTTTAATGTACTTTAACTAAAGCTTGTGTATTAAATATATAGCCTATTTATCATAGGTCTAAATATAAAGCATCAGGGAACATATATCAAGGAAGACACATAGAAAATGCTTTTTTTGAGGTTGTTTGAGGTTATTACTAAATTATTTTAAATTAAATTAAATTAATTTAAATTAAATTAAATTTTATGTCAGTTAAAAATTAGTTTATTTAATGTAAAACATTATCCGTTATGTGACTTTTTTTAAGCACAAATTAAGTAAATAGTAGTTAATTATAAAAAAATTTTATTCTTTAATTCTTTACTTTGCCGTGTGAACAGCACATAATATATATTAAAATAAAAGTATACTTTCAGGATGTTCAAATATTATTCCTTTTTTTTGAAGATCCATTGGTCTGTTAAAGGCAGCTTCGATTCAACTGACTAAATCAGTGGTAAATAATATTTTAACGGTAGTATCATTGGAATATAATAGATTTATTATATCTAAGACAGTACTTCTTCCCTATCGACTATACTGAAAAAATATCAATCATATAATCGGTATATATAGGTTAAAGTTTCAAATTTTGTTAATTTCCCTTATGGGAAATTTATTTTTAAGGCTTGCATTTAACATTTTTCGCCTTAAATACGTACGTTGATTAATTTTTAATGAACTTATTTATATGAAAGCTCTTGGCATGGTAAAATATTTTCATTAGTGGCCTTAATGAGCAAAATTATCTAAATGAGACAAGTGGAAACATGGTCTAAATTATATTTCTGGAAAATTAAAATAGTCGTGTAATTGTTAGATATTTTTTATAATTCAATAATAATAAAAAACTAAATTTAATAATAATTGATTTAGCTAATGATAATTTTATAGTTTTAAAATTAATTTTGAAATTAATGTGAATTTGAATGGAATTTAAATTTTGAAAAATTTTCGTTATATTCTCAAGGTGGTTTATTTTAAAAACTTCATTTTAACTTATGTATATATACAAGTGTTATTTAACTATTTTATCAAAAACAAATTTAATGTCAGATTTATTAGTAAAGCAAAACAATTTTATTATATAAAATGAACTGTTCTATTATTACATTTTACACTACAATTTTATGTTATAGAAATAAAGGAGTTATATATGAATTTATACATACATATGTATATAAGAATATATGTAAGAAGATGTAACGCGTGAAAAGCTTATGAGAGTTTGTATACTATGAATCCTTTCTGTTCTCAACGTTCCAGACTAGCTTTGTTCAAAAAGTTTTACTTTAAATTTCAAATTCCAAAGTTGATTGAATTTTTGTCTATTGAAGCGAAATTTCAATAAAAATTCTTAATTACGAAAATATCTGAAGGTAAACAATTTTGGTATTTTCAATGTAATTCAATTTAAATTTGTTGCAAGGAGAATTTGTTCAGCAAACAAGAATTTTCTATGAAAGCAACAAATGCACTGCATACAAGCCAACCCAGCCGGGTTAAGTTGTGGATCTACTACAATATGGGATTCTTTAGACAAAAATCAACAATTTTGTATCGACGTTGGAATATAAAAAATATTGCATTTAAAGTGAAACAATAAGAAAAACTCAATTCAGATAAAAATCTACATAAATTGCAATGCAAGCGGCGGTCCGAAGTTACTTGCTGCTGCCGTCATTGATAGCCGTGAAGCTGTGAAGCGTTTATTGAATATGCAGAAGTTGTCAAATTTTCATTTGCAATAAGATAGTCCTTCGACCTGACATGCTTCCTTCCGGTCAAAGTGATTTAATTTCCTCTTATTATCGCAATCTATGACCTCATAAATTCAATTGCAATGTGTCAGCACGTACAGGACAGGACGCACACACATGAGAATATTTTTAAATAATTTAAATCATTTGCGGCGCTAATGGAAGCAGAAATTAAATTTTAAACATAATTTTCTCTTTTTTTTGTTTTTTGCATAATTGTTGCCATTTCAGTGTCCTTCCCTTGTCGATGCTGAGGGGTTAGGGTTATATGTGGAAGTATGTATCCTGGCATTTGCGAGTATGCATGTAGGTATGTAAGGGAATATTATATATTTGCTAATATGCAGACAAGCGAACAAACTTGAACGGGTATTTGCAAATTCTTTAGACGCCATTGTTTGTTTTGCTTTTGTTAACAAAATAATTTGACATCCGCCTTCGACTTTTCTGCGCAAAGAAACATGCAAAAATACAAAAAAAACAAACCTCCAAAGGATAATAGTAAAGAATGTGTTCGGTTGTGTTTACTTTCGTTAGTGTGTAGGCTGTAGAAGCCCAAGCCCAGGCTTCCGTTTCAATTATTCTATGCCATTCCATTCAAAGTCGGTAAAGACAGGACAATAGCAAACGGAAACGAGTGTGCGACGGCGCTTTTATAAGCAACCCAAACATGAAAATGGACAGACGGATGGACGAACCGTGTGGCAAACTGACTAACGGATGTGGGTAATAGCTACCGTTATAGAGATAGAGATATCACCATTATGGTCCATATAAGCACACACATGTGTTTTGTTCATTGTATCTATGTATCTTCGCTTGGATCGAGTATGGGAATAGGTGTTTAGCACATGAAGGGTAGCGCAATTGTGTGAAATTACAAAGGAATTCATTCGAGCAAAAACACGTTGATAATAATGTCTGTCTGTCTACGGTTAACGTTAATATTTAAATAATTTAAGTTATTTGCTGAAAAATCAAATGCGAATATCTTGATTTTAACCGTATTAGTCCTGCAAATGCATTTTATTGTTAAGAATTTCTATTTATTGATAACTTTTGCTTTAATTTTTTTAGATATTTTTGTCATAGGTATATTGCTCATCCTTATTTTTATTTAATATTAAATAAATAAAAAAAACACTTCACTCTATTATTATAATTTAATAATTTATAATTTATTTATCATTTTTAAATTAATACAAATTATCTCAATGTGTTTTTTTTTTTTATTCTAATATCAAAATGAATATATTTTTGTTTTATTTAATATTCTACAAATATATAAGCATCAAAACTTA
Source organism: Teleopsis dalmanni (assembly GCF_002237135.1). NCBI lineage: Eukaryota > Metazoa > Arthropoda > Insecta > Diptera > Diopsidae > Teleopsis > Teleopsis dalmanni. Next base: position 167,075,620 of record NC_051847.1, read on the forward strand.
TTTGAAACCTTTAGAAACTGTTTAGTACGAAATTAAAATATTTATTTTAATTTTAAATTTGTATTTCTAAACTTTAAGTAAATACAATTAAAAATATATATCCACTAAACCCATTACTTGAATTTTTAAAATTCTCTTCCATCAAGTCACTAAAAATCAAATAAAGGAACCATTTAATGGTTTCATTGATCTTTATAATTGATGAAATTTTCACTTATAATAGAAAGGATGAAATATAATATATGCAAGACCTAACAACAAGAAAAAATTTACAGATTATTATAGCACGAAATAATTTTTATTTCAAGAAATCGAAAAAATCAATTTAAGTGCAGATTGCATAGTCGTCCATTTGATCTAAGTAGTATTTAAGTCACTAAAGTTAATAACTTTAACTCGCTTAAGTTCAAGTCAGCATCTGTTGTTTTTCATTATCTCGTATCTATTGCGTATTACACGCATCTCTTTTTCTCCTTTTAGTTAATTTAGAAAAGAATCTCTCATTAATAGTTTCTCGTTTATATACTAAATTTAATTACAAAACATTTCCATACAGTATTCCCACTTCAGTAGAGAATAAAACAAAAACCTTTACCTCTCAATATCCATCCTCATAATCCATCTAGTTTATATTATTCAATATTTTTTATTATTGCCTAACTTTAGGCTGTTTTGAATACAGTGCCACCTACCGTATGAAATTATAAACAAGTTCTTATTTCAGCCAATTCTCGCTTTAATTGTAATTAAAGGTTTCTGAACATGCTAAATGGAAGCCTGCGCTATTGATTGGCAGATGTCACGTACAACGGTAACACCATTTTTCATGTTGACATGTTGCTAAGAAATTCCAGCAACAAAACTTATTTCAGTTTCATTGTTGCGTATCAATTTCAGAAAATTAAAAAAATGTTAAATTGATTAATTTAGTTTAATTAGTTAAATTCATTAATTTAGTTAAATTAATTTATTTAGTTAAATTATTTTATTTAGTTTAATTAATTTATATAGTTAAATTAATTTATTTAGTTAAATTAATTTATTTAGTTACTTAAATTAATTTTTAAGTAATTAAAATTTAATTTTAATTATTTTTTCTTATGTACTTAAACAAAAATGTAAAGAATAAATTTGTATTGTAATCATCACGTTGGACAAACGATTCACATGGCTTAAACATGATCAACTGAAAAGAATTAGCTGTGCCAAAATTCTTCATCATCTTCAATCGTTATTCAGAAATGAAAATCTCAATGCTAAGAACAGGAAACTGATAAGTATATAACCAAATAATTCGTCCGTCACTTCTATATGATTGTGTGGCGTTTAGCAAAGCTTCCAACACTACTATTCGCCAGCTAGAAATTGCACAAAATCAAGCTCTGAGAAGACTTTTCAAAGTACCATGGTACATTAGGACGAATGACATCCTCAGGGAGATCAAGATTGATCCCATCAAAAAATACATAAAGGATAAAGCCCTGAAATAATTTGCGAAAACTGGTAGACTTACCAACACCGAGTTATCAAATCTCAAAATGGCAACAGGCTCCTCGGGGAGGTATGTAGATCTGAGGTCAATGATTGCTTAGTCCGATGAAATGATAAACAATAATCCAGTCAAGGCGTAAAGAGGGGTTTTGAAAATACCTTGAGTCAAATAGCTTTAACAGAAACAATATAAAATATAACTGGATATATATAATACACTATATGTATATCTATTTTATATATTGGTTGAAGTGTAGAAGTTTAACCACAAAAATTACAAATTTTATTTAATAATTATTTCAATAAATAAAAGATAGTAGACCATGAGCTATATTAAAAAGGAAGTGAAATAGTTGTTGAAAGATCTTTTCAATGTGCGACATAAAATTTGCAATAAGGAAATGCAAAAGGGTTGGGCAAAAAATATTGACCGCTTTTCTGCACTCTTAAATTTAAAAAGAAATTATTTGGAAATTGTAAGTATAAATTAATTATTGGAAAATATTTTATTAAGATTATTATTAAAATTTTATGATATTTTATAAAGATGACAGGTCTTTGATGTGATTTCAAGGTACACACGAAATATGTATTTGAAGGGGTAATTGAAGTAAGAAGACGTAGACCGGTTGTCCGGTGAAGTGATCGAGTTGAGAAAGTACTAATTGCTGTACTTTATTGGAGAAGGTTCACATTATGCTCCCAACCTGTAGAAATATGCAGCATTATGCCAAAACCTAGTAAGTAATGGGTTGTTATGTTCATATATCGAAGACAGGCGTCCATTAGAAAAGTTTTTATATTAAATATTCAAATACATATATTATTTTATTCATTATAAATAATAGTTATTTATTAATTACTAACTCCCGTGTTTATTGTAGGGTCATATGTTAACATATGCCCACTTTTTTTTTATTTATAAAATATCCTGAATTTCTGTTTTAATAGATTTTCTCTCTTAATACAATTGAAATTATTATGTGTTTACAATAAACAATAAAATTCATTTCACTATTATTTCCTCTTCATATAAGCGTTCCTATCAAATTCTTTAAAATTCTCAATTGTTCATTTTTATCGGTCTAACTTCTTTTTTCAAAAGATGTGATGAGCGAGAAAAGATGAAATGAAGAAATTACCAATTCAAATTTGGAACTTTATTTATTGACCCAATGCCATTGTGCTGACGTTTTTATTATCGGAACTGGCGCACAGCGTAGAGCCTAAAACTGGAACAGAATGTTGCCAGCTGTTCGCATTTTTCCTGCACGCGCTCTTTCGTCTGCAACTTGTAACTTGTATCTTTGATAAAATTTTTATTTTGTTCCTTTTTTGTTGTTTTATACAAAATTGAAATTTCTTTATTGACCGACCCGATTCGGTTTTATGTACTGCTGCGCACACCTTGTTGACAAGTTCAATTTTTAATGCATTTAAACCGCACTTCTCGGGTAAGATAAATGTGAGAAAAATGCAGCACTTGAAGCTCTTTGTTGCTTATCTTCTGTCGTAACAAGACTAATCGGCTTAAGTTTATTTTATAAAATTTTATTATTTATATATTATTATTTATTTGGCAGAACCCGAGTTCGATTCCAGTCTCAAAAATAATTATTTACGAATAATTAAATACAAGAATTATTTCCAAGACCACTGATGATGGGTATTTGGCAATACTCGAAACAGCTGTTTGGTTAGCTAAAAATTCAATTAATTAAAATAACATAAAATTAAATTTTGTTGTTGTAGTTCATTACTGTTCCAAAAAAGTCTCATTATTATTTATATTTTATTGCTTATGATTGATTATAATTAATAATAATTTTTATTGGAAAACATTTTTGGAGTACTATTATCATTAAAAGTTTAGAGGTGAAATTGCCCAACAGCCGGTACTGCGGCCAGAAGAGTCCTATTGTACCAGTTTCATTATTGATTACACAAAGCCCCTTAAAGCTTTGTGATTAAAGGCTCAGTTAGACGGTAGGTAACGTAAGAAATTAATTCGAAGCGATATGCACAACCAACCAAACCTGCGTATTTGATAGGAACGAAATAAACTAAGTTCACCGTTTTTGTTTTTGCCTTAAAGTCTAGAACTATATCTAGAGAAGAGTTCTTAATCTTTTAACATTTTTGGAATCTTTTAACAATAAAAATTCTCAATATCCTTCTGAAATTCCCTACTTGCAAATTATCATTCAACGCAGCCGACATGAATCACATTTTACACATAATTTATAACATGCCTTTTCACTCAGATATCGTAATTACCTGTTAACATATCATTTTAACCAATGAAAATGACTCAAGACAGCCCAAGCAAGACAAGCGAGCCAAGCCAGCCAAGCAACTGAAGCAACAGAAGTAAATGCAAACGGAAAAAACAAATTTTGAGTGGAAGAAGTGCAAAAAGTTTACAAGCAAATGGACAAGCCACACAATCAATCATTTGTAATTACAAAAAGCAAATCATCAACCATGATGACAACTACAGCAACAACAACAGCAACAACGATAACAACAAAAGCATAATAATAACTACAACAAAATCAACAAGAGTAGCAAGCATAGCAAGCATAGGCAGCTATTTGAACAACCGCAACAACAACAACAACAGTGGAGATAAATAATAACAAAGAGAAATGGAAATGACGATTTCTCTCTTAACATTCAGCCATTTTGATTTACGACTTTAATGCAATGTAATCACACATTGTTTTTGTTGTTGTTGTATTTGCACTATTTTGTTGGTGTTTGTTTGTTTGTTATTTTTGTGTGATTTGGCTCTCGTTGTTTTTGCTATTGTTTTTGTTGCTGTTGTTGCTGTTAAATGTTCATGCCTGCTTGCTTTCACATAAAACAAAAGGAAAAATATTTAAAATATAAAAAAAAAGAAAAAAATTGAGTGTTGTGAAGTGGCTGATGGGCTGATGGTTGCTCTGCTTTTGATTTCATCAAATATACAAAAATAAATGAAATCATAAAAAAAAAACGCATGAGCAACGGTGAATTTTCCCTTGACTCTGACAGCGTCATTCTTTTAGTTAATGTGCTGCTATGTGAATGTTTTTTGAAGCAAACCAAAAACAAAAAAACCAAGTCATAAAATCCAACAAAAACTAAAGAAAAAAAACTAGAGTAAAAAAGAAGGAAATATGAAAAACTACACACTTCACAGCACACAATGGTTCCATGGTTCCAAAATGTTTGACTTTTGTTTGCTTCTTTTTTTTTCTTATTTATTCATTTATTTTTTTTTTTTAAGTAATTTCTTTGCTGTTTGCCGATTGTACAATTTTGCTTGCATACACGCACATACACACACACACACACCTACATACTTAGTACCGCGTATAAAGCAAGATTTGCTTTTTTATTTGGGGTCTCTTTGAGGCAGTTTTAATGAATTCTTTTTTTTTTTTTGTGAGACGCCAGTGTAGGCGTACGTCGGTCAGCATTTGACTGTGACGGTTCTGCCTTCAATGACTTCAACGTACGTACGTAGTCGTTGCTATTCCTTTGGCTACAAACAAAAGTAACGACAACTACATTGTTGTTGTTGTATATGTGAGAAAATAAGTTAATTTGTGCAATACTGCAATTAAAAAAATTAAACAAACAATTATCAAACATTTTATTAAAATGTTAAAAAATAAAAGAAAACAAAGAATTCTTTAAGCGAACAAAATATTTAAGTCTTTTTCCTTTTTACTAAACTCAAAGCAAGCGAGCATAGGACAATTTTAGAATATTCACCAAGCAAAAGAACTTGGTTTTAAGGCTCAGTTAGATGGTAAGTAACGTAAGAAATTAATTCAAAGCAAAATACCCAATCAATCAAATCTGCGGCGAATAATTTCTTACGTTACTTGCCGTCTAACTCAGCATTTAGTTTTTGGATCAGTATTCACCAAGCGAATATTTCGTTCGCAATGGAAGTTAATAAAACTTCCTTATGACTGCTGTGTTTGCACTTAGTAAAAAGAATAAAGGTGCGAATAAATCGTTCGTTTAGTGAAAAACCAAGCAAAAAAACTAATTAAAAATTACACATTGAAGAGTTCTTTTATTTTTTTTAAAATTTTAAATAAAAAAAATTAGAAGAATCTGCTTTATATTTTAATTTTGTAATAAGTGAAAGGAATACAATGCTAAAATAATAATCTTACGTGCATATATTAGATAAATATATCTATACATATAACTATATCAATATATATATATAACAATATATAATATGATATATAGACACATATTAGATAAATACTTAGCTTGAAAACTATTTCGAAAAAGGATGAATCTTAATTATAATTTATTTTATATAAAAGCTTTGAAAGTTGAGTGCTATGTTTATAGTTATTAGTCTAGTAATAGATGATCTTATAATGATCTAAAAAATTTTTTATACACGACGCTTTTATTTCATTATATTACGACACATATATATCATATTATACTTATTATATAAATATTTACTTCTTTTCTATTTACAGAATGTCTATATCTTGCTATTTTATTTTAACCCGAATAGCCTGAATAGCTGGTTACTTTTATTATTTAGTTCATGGACTAAAATATAGATGGAAAGTGCTTAGTTCTTTCATCACAATTTTTGTGATATATGGATAAATGGCTGGCATATGTTATGGGCTTTTACTTTACATACCATAAAGTTTTGCTAATAATTTCAATAAATTCCAATAATTTTGATCTTTACAGTATATTTATATTGAAGGTATCTACATCTAAAAACAATAATTTCTCTTCAAATTTTGTATCATTGTGGTTCAAAAACTTACGCTATAATCAAGAAAAAAACAAATGAAACAAAGCCGTAATCCCAAAAAACCGTTTACATGATCTTTTCTGTAAATAAAGATAGCTTTGTTTAACAAAGTGAAATTCATTATCTTTTTGCTTCGATTTTTTCTAGAGTCTAGTTTCATATAAGTATATACCATTCTTGAACTTTATGAAAATTCTAAATTAAAGTCATTCAAATGTTATTCTTTCAACTTTTTAAATTTATGAAAACTGTTTAGGATATGTGGTTATTCAACTGTTTAATAAAATACAAAGTTTGCACAGTACGTATATTACTTCACATTCTAAAATATGGGTCTTTTTGATTATGTGATTCTTCACATTCTTAAGCATAGGTCGTAACATAACGTTTTACATTTTAAATTGTAGGATGCGGCATCCTATTTGTTTCTTTATATTCTAAAATGTAGGTCATTTCATTCTATACGTTTTTTCACGTTTTTACGTATAACTCGTTTTATCCAATACGTTTCTTTGACATTCAAAACGATAGGGCGTTTTGTCCAATAAGTTTCTTCATGTTCTAAAGTATAGTTCGTTTTGGCCCATACGTACCTTCATGTTCTAAAGTACAGGTCGTTGTGTCCTACACGTTTCTTCGTATTATATATTACTATATTTATACTATGTTCTATATTTTATGTTACTTTACTTTCTAAAATGTAGGTCATTTCGTCCTATACGTTTCATTACGTTCTAAAATATAGATAGAGTTGTCCTATAGGTTTTTATACATTCAATTATTGGGTCGTTTCATCCCATAAGTATGTTTCTTCACATTATATTCTATGCTGGTAGGTTCTAAACGAATTATATTTTGGAACACATAAACATTTATCGGAAAAATGTGAATATTTTTAAGAAGTTTAAATTATACTATGACTATGGTAATAAAATGAAGAACCGTGATTAAGTCGAAATTGCTTAAGAAGCGGAGGTTCTTTGAAAAGAATAAGTCTGTCCACTGTAAATGAGAATATCATTTTTGCTAATAACATAACTCATAATTATTTTCAGAAACTTTCAAACACATCCAATACCCATATTTTAATAATGCTTGAAGATACTAACAAATTTACTTATGTCGTAGTTCCATTACATTTTCTCTAATTTAAAGTACATTAAGACTGAAAAGTTTTCGGAAATTCTCATTTAAAATTCGCGCGCTGTATATTTTTCGATATTTTAAGTTTATGTAGTTTGGCAGCACTGTCCTTAATTACTATGCCAAAAATGAGCGCGATCTGTCAGACAGTTCGTTTTCGGCAGCTGTTGAAACCAGTTCACCTCAGTAGTGCGTTGCGAAATGTCTTCGACGGTCGTACGACCGTCCTGAAAGGCTTTATACCACTCATAAACTTGAGTTTTCGATAAACTGATTCCCCATAAGCCTTTTGTAGCATTCGCAACGATTCTGCACACGAAATTTCGTTCGAAACACAAAATTTGATGCAAACTCTTTGTTCAATATTTTTTTCCATTGTTTTTTTGCAACGCACTACTGAGGTGAACTGGTTTCAACAGCTGCCGTAAACGAACTGTCTGACAGATCGCGCTCATTTTTGGCATAGTAATTGTCCTTAATTGCTGCCAAACTACATAAACTTAAAATATCGAAAAATATACAGCGCGCGAATTTTAAATGAGAATTTCCGAAAACTTTTCGGTCTTAATGTATTTAATGTAATGCAATCTTAGTCGTGTGAACTTGTTGCAGGATATAAACTTCACCAATCCATTTAAAGTAAATTACAAGCGCACAAGTATTCTGAAGTGTAAAAAATAGCGAGTTTAGTTGTTGTGTAGCTAAAATGAAATGTTCTCCCATACCAGCGAACAAATGTTCCCCGGATTCGTAGAAGTTTTTTAAGTTTTTTCTTAACAGACATCCGCGTCCGCGTCCGCATGCTGCTTTGCACCTGCTAAAGTATCAGCATTGCACAATCAGCGAAACCTGTCAATCCTTGACAGTTAATATACTTAACCATTAATGCTGGAAGTGCACTGAGGAGTGTTCTGTTGTTATTGCATTGTACGCACAACATTAAATGATTGCGCCAAGGGAAAACTCGCAGGCAGACACAATAGCACGAACGACTAAGCTGAAGCTGAAGCCAAAGCTGAAGCTGAAGCATTGCAGACGACGTTCTGTTTTGCAAAAGAACTTCGAGGAAAAAAAGGTTTTCCCTTTTTGTAAGTGAAAATTGCGCAACATATTCACGCAGCAATAAGCAAGACAGACTACTTACAAGTGAACCAGAGCACAGCAGACGCACCGACTTTCAGACATTCAGACATTCTTACAGACAGTACAAATCTCCGAGTGGAGCGCTATTATGCAGTCAATTTTGCAGACAGAAATAATAGGAATACGAATTATGGAAAGGTTAAATAACACAACAGAATGAAAGGATGGATATACTGCAGTATACATTGCAGCAAAGGGGTAAGAAACGCAACAGACGAGAAATCATTTAGAGAATATCAACTGATAATAAATCTAATTGACACATTTGCGCACCGATCACGCAGAGATCAAGGCACTGAGAACTGAATAAACTGTATACCTAAACTGCATAAAACGGAGCTTAACGATTGCACACAAAGTTGCAGTTAATATCTTCCTGGTACCACAGCGGCTTCGGGTAATTTTATTCCTCCGGCATGGCTTGAGAGTTTATTAAAGATGCTTTTAAGGTAAAATCATGGCAATTAAGCAGTGCATAAGTAATTGAGTCCAATGTGAAAATGTTGTGGAAGAAAATTGATTGACGACACTTTAGCTGTTCCATTGGACATAAACACATAAACCAGCGATGAAAAAAAAGAGTGCCAAATCAACATGGCCATTACAGAGACACAATATTTCCAGCTGATGCCTGTCTTTGTCTGCTGTCCGCTGTCTGTTCTGTCCACACTTGTGCGCTGGTACCACTAGCTGGTACATTTGCCCAAGTGCATGCAGAGTCAACTCCGGTCCACTTCGGTGGACAAAATGATTGGCAGCAGATGCGCATGTCTGGCGCAATAAAAGCAAGAAATCTTTTGATTTGTGTGCGACTTTCGCGTTTAATATCGCATATTGATTTTAGGGATAAACAAACATTTCAGAAATGGTGTACGTATTTAATAACGTGTCACTGTGATATGTCACAGTTTTGCGCGCTATTCGTAGTATTCATAGTATCCGTAGTATTGGCATTGGAAAAGGCGAAAGACAAGAACTGCTATGTTCCCATTCGGTCTTAAACACCTGAGCAATCAATTGCAGCTATGCAATGCCAACAAGTAGGAGCTGTTGCTGTTGATATTGCAGTTGCTGTCGTTAAAGCAAAATGTTGCCAACAAAATCTTACCACCAAACCAAAGAACTCGTTATAAGATTGTTAAATATTAAAAAGGAAATAGCTCAACTATGGTTTGGCTTAGTTAAATAATACTTGACTTTTTTATTTTTTATTTTTTATTTTATAAGCTTAAAAAATTTATTTATTTATTTTTTATAATTTTCAATAAATTGTACAAATGCCAATGCATTAACCATATTTTCAAGGTATAGACATATGTAAGATTGCGTGTTTAAAATAAAAATTTAATTTATTAATGCAATAAAAAAATACTATTATTGAAAGAAATAATTTAAATCTTAAATTTGTTTATTAATTAATTGATTTTTGTAATTACCAATTGGTATGAAGACGTAAAGTTGATCTTAAAAGTGAAGGGTCAAGGCTCAGAACGAAGTAATCGTTACATCTTAGATATTATCATCAATGATTGGATTACTCGTTTTTAGTTTTTACAAATCTTCTAGTTTAATATACAAATATATATGTTAATATCGTAATTAAAATTCTAACAGTACATTATAGAAATGGATAGTTCTTGAACGGGAAAATTAATAAGGAAAATCTATAAAGACTATGAGTTGGTAAATTAGATATCCCCTACAATCATAAGTCATTCTCTATCCCGTTTAATAGTCTCTTCCAGCCACCTGGATCAGTGATTTGCTATTGCCATATATACTAGATATATCTGATACCTTGAAAATACTGGGTACATCGATAATACCTGATACCTTTATAATACCGGATACCTTCTTAATGCCGGGTATGTATATAATATCAAGCACTTATATAATACTGGGTATTTTCATAATAACGAGTGCCTTCATAATACCAGGTAGCTTCATAATATCAGGTACCTTCAAATAATGGTTCTTCCACCGAATAAATGAACGTTTTCTATCGCGTTTTCCACCTGTGGGTACCGAATCAAACACCTATCAAGGCGGAGCATTTCAGTTAATTCACACAACATGATCAAGTGTGCGGAGTCATTTAATTTTTATGTTTTGAACTGTTATTATAATATTGTCAATGTATAGTCCACACATTGTTCTATCTAATTCGTTGATCGATGCAAACGCGTAAGAGACTATAGATCTTCCAAGAAATTTTGCATTTAAATGCTTCTAATGCCCTAATTTCAATTTAAAAAAATAAAGAATAATGAACACTAATAAAAGGTACCGGCGGGGTTAATGAGTACTACACTGAACCGAAATAAGCCGATTAACATTGTCTTTATTCGGTTCCGGTTTTCACTTCGGCAAAAATAACGGCTTTTTCAAATATCGCTTCATACTGTATCTTATTTCCAGTTAAAGCTCTGATTATAATAATGTTAAAAATATATAACAGCTTGTCAATCTAAGGCATTCTTCAGATTTGATCTCCTGTGACTACTATCTCTTTGCACTCCATATAGATTTAATAAAGAAGTGATTGCTTAGAACAAACAATTTCTATGTTACAAACAGAATTTTATCCGAAAACATATTTTTTTATATGTCAATCTACACATATTCAAAGAACCTCTTGTAAGAAAAATATTATTATGTGACAGAACACCTGTTGTGTCTATGTTCAGGCTTGCCCAGTACCAGGCTTAAGTTTTTAGGTGTCCACTTCTTTAACACACTTATTAATATCTCCAGTATTAACTCCAGTAAATCTCCAGTAAAACGGACCTCTTAGCTAATTTAGGAGGATTCGTGCTTCTCCCATACTTCAACTAACTACCTAACTACATAACAGTAATTTAAAACCTCTGATATACACATTCCAACATTTTGACAATATTATATAGTTGAAACTAAAAGTGAAGGCTTAACTGATTTTATTTATGACTTTAACATTTTTTAACATAAATAAAGTAATCTATCTATTTCGAGGTGGTGGCCACAGCTCCGTTTTAATTTTTTTTTTTTGGTGGTTCAACGATTATTCTCTTTGTTAACTAGTTCAACGATTATTGGCTGTATTTACTAAATCAACGATTATTCGCTTTATTTACTAGTTTAACGATTATTCGCTTTATTTACTAGTTTAACGATTACTCGCTTTATTTACTAGATCAACTGCGGCCCTATGCCCCACTAAGGGAAACGGATACTAAGAAGAAGAAGAAGAAGAAGAAGAAGAAGAAGAAGAAGAAGAAGAAGAAGAAGACTAGGTCAACGATAATTAGCTTTATTTTCTAGTTCAACGATAATTCGTATTATTTACTATTCGCATTATTTACTAGTTTAAGGATTATAAGCTTTATTTACCAGTTCAGCGATTATTCGCTCTATTTACTAGTTCAACGATTTTTCTCTTTGTTTATTAGTTCAACGATTATTGGCTTTATTTACTAGTTCAACGATTATTCGCTTTGTTTACTAGTTCAGCGATTTTTCGCTTTATTTCTTTTGCTAATAAATAAGTAAATAAAGTAAATAAAAAGTTATAATATAATATAATAAATAATATAATAAATGTTATAATAAATAACATAAAAATTCAAAATTAAATTATATAAAAAGCTTTAATTCAGTACATTTCTTTAATAAATTAATTTAATTTTCAGCAGTAATTCAGAAATCGCTTTGAATGCATACAAGTGTGTGTATTTAACAATCCATAAAATGATTCACAATTCATCTGTGAAAAGATCTTTAAGAAATAATGTCAGATAAGCGCTTTAAGAATTATTTACATTATGATTTGTCAAAGTGTCGTTGCGTATCTATCTGAGACATCGTAGGCATCGGAGGCATCGGAGGCGCTGAAAATGCATTGCAAATCAACGATCCCAAGTGATGACTTTATTTTCATGCAAAAAACCGAGAGATGAAAAAATGTATATATTGCAGACAAATTTAATCAAGAACACGACAGTCGTGTTACTTTTTCCTATTAAGCAGCAATTTAATTTAATTGAGGTTATTATGGCGTTCGAAATGGTAATGCAGAGACCGGGTACGAAGGCCCGTTTGAATGCGAAAAAAAGTCTAATAGCAGCAAAAACTGTTGGAAAACACATATTATCTTTGATTTACTAATGAAAAGTGTGCAACATGCGCAGATAATATGTTGTAAACGCAGAAACTGTCAAGATATCCCATAAATCATAAGCAGCGTTTTTTTCCTTGGGTTTCCATAATTTCTGCTGCGCTTTTCTACACATTTGATGTATCTCGAATAAGACAACTTAAATACTGGTTTTTACAAAAGCAAATTTTTATGAAATTTTGTTTATTTCTACTACAAGATATCAGCTATATCTGCAGCGATGTTTGTTTGAGAGGTACTGGTAGTAACATTTCGATTTGGCTAGAATGTTGGCTAAGGAGCTGCTTAAATTGTTTAGTTGATAATTGCAGCTTAGTTAGCTATTAACTTTACATAGCCTTTATGATTTCGTTAATAATTGAGATTTATTAGTGAAATTGAGAATCAATTTTAATTTATATACATTAGTAATGGTAATTAGATACTTTTTAACTGTGAATGAACAATATATAGTTGATAAATTTTTAGGAAAATTTTTTTAAAGCGAGCATTTAGATCTAAAAATGAGTTAACTAGATCGATTTAAATATCACTATAGTGTTGAGGACCTCACTGATAGTTAACTAAAGTAGTCAAAAATTTTTTAATGATTTTATGAAAAAGTATTTAGACTAAAAACCAAGTTAGCGGGTTCGGTTTAAATAAACTAGTGTGTAGAGAATCTTATAGTAGTTAACTATAGCGGTCAATAGTTTTTTAATGATTTTATAAAAAAAAGTATTTAAACCAAAAACCGAGTTTCAAATTTGTTTTAAATGTAACTAATATGTTGAGAACCTCACTGATAGTAAACTTAAGATGTCAATAATAATATCAATTTTAATGACAAAAAAAAATTAAGACCGTAGACCTAGTTAGCGAGTTCGGTTTAAATAAACTAACATATTGAGGACTTCATTGATAGTTAATTAAAGTTAACTTATATTAGAATTAACTATTAACAATAATTTTTCAATAATTTTATGAAAAAAAAGTATTTGGAGCGAAAACCGAGTGTCAAATTCGTTGCAAATATCATTAATGCGTTGAGGACCCCACTGATAATTAACTAAAATGGTCAATAATGTTTTGATAACTTTATAAAAAGAGTATTTAGGCCTAAGACCAAGTTTCAAGTTCGGTTTAAATACAGTTTATGTGTTGAGGAACTATTATGAGATAGTTCACCAAACTGGTCGATTATATGATGAATTAAGATAGCTATAGTTTTATTTTGATATATCTTCCAATAAGTACAGCGCTTCAAAAAAGTTCTTAAATATTCTCATTCCACTTCAAAATATTGCTTTAAACATAATTTAACAAAAATATTCAATAAAACCTACATAATTTTTTTATATATTATTGCAAATTTTGTGTAAAAAAAAACTTTCTTTAAAAGTTCAAAGCGAAATTGAATCTTCATTCAAAGTATCTTCCACCGCCGTAATCATTGAGGGAGAACAAAATAATTTTGGCACCATTTTTCACAAAAAAAAAGATATACACATAAAATAATATATATATATATATTCAGATTTACATATATATTGTATTTTGTTTTATTTAGTTTCTAATTTTTTTGTCTGTTTGTTTTCTTTTTTTTTGTCGGAATTCGTTTAGATTTGCTTATGCGTGTCTTCCAAAAGTCTGACATTTTTCTGACAACCTATGAACAAAACTGGTTTCATTATAAATATTATGTATTTTTCAGATACTCGCACATATATTCATTTAACGAAATTTTTTCTATTTTATATAGTGTCATGTTTTGAGATACAAAACAATAATGGAGGGAAATAGCAGCAGAAGCAGAATATCAAAGAAAACTCTCTCTAGAAGTCATGACAGCTTGATGACTCGAATAACTGAATTGCTGACTAACAAAACAGCCTGTCGCAAAATATGAGGAGCACATTTTGAGGAGCGAAGTTACTAACCGAGGCAGGCAGGCAGGCAGTCTTTGGACGAAGAAGTACGACTATTTAAAAATTAAATGCAGTTTAATGTTTTTTAAATAAGCAGCAAAACAGGTACAGTGGTTCACTTTTATATATATAATCCATATAAATAATCCCTATATATCATATATATATATGATATATATATATCATATATATATCATATATACATTTTTTAACTAACCGTAACAGGTTTATCTTTAAATTACTATTTAATAATAAAATACTAATTATAATAAATGAATATGTGTTAATATTTACTAACAGTTGAAATTTTCAGACGCCATCTTAAAATTTTTGCAGACAACCAGGCCTCTCAACACAAGGAACTAACAACAGAAGTAATTTTATAATTAGAAAAAAAATTTCAGTCCACTTATTATTATTATTTAAGTAAAAAATAATGAGTAAATATGCTAATTTTCGTGAAGGTTTTTTTTTATTAATATCATTAGTTAATAGGATTAATAATTAATAGGATGGTAGGATCTGTATAAGTAGGATCATAAGTAGGACTTCTATATCGAACTATGGAACTAGAACTCTTATATCGAACTATAGAAGTTGAATTTCTAAATCCAACTACAGAAGTAGGACTTTCATATCCAAAATCCTCCGTGACATAGATCAGGACGCTCTCGTAACCCGGAATCTATCCTCTTATTCTTCTACTGGGTGACCAATTGAGCAAAAGGCAAGTAAATACAATATAAAATATAATTTGTACAGTTTTTAGAAAAAGCAAGCTATTAGAAAAATTAATTATTGAAGAAATCAAGTTATTAGAGAAATAACATCTTTTGGTGTAATAAAAAACAATTACAACAACAAGGTTTAAATATCAGAACTACAGTTTATAGTCAAATTTAACTTATAATTTTATTTTCAATTAAAATATTGTTATTAAGACCAAGAATTTTATACTGCGACCTAACGATTTATTGTGCCCCATTAATGGATTTCATAAAACATTAGTGCCGATCAAACTCCTAGCACTTAATTTGAGGTTTCACTATTTTCTACAAAGCGTGAAAGTTCCATTAGAATAAATGATCATTTTTATAAGATAATAACTTCAATTAAACTGCTTAGGCAGAACATCTGTAATGACTCCCAAGTTTTTTTATTTAGTCTATTTGTATATAAAATCTTCAAATCCTTTTAGGTTGCCCCTAGTCTCTAGATTAACTTTCCAACTTCGTAAATTAATCATTTTTCCTACAGTAACCTGTTAGAATTTCTCTAATGATTCCCAATTTTTTTTATTTATTTGAAGACAAACCTTAAGACCTGTAATGTTTCCTAATTTTTTTTATTTAATTGCCTACAACCTTTAAATCTTTTTAGGCTTAAAGTCTTTAGCATAACCACCCCGTTTCAGAACTTCCGAAATAATTATTAAGTTATTTTCATTTAGTTCCTTGCAATTATATAATTGTGTATGTTAGAAGTCCCTATAATCTGATAGCGCTGGTAGTTTGTTTTGGTGTAGCTTTCTCGGTTGCTCCTTTTCTTTCTAAATTCAAATAGACAAACTATATACCTATATATGTATACAAATATTATTTTTTACTGTTACTAACAAAATCTACACCTATGATTATTGTCGGGATTTGATTTCGAGTTTCAAATTTGGCAGGTCATTTAATCCTTAATCCTTGGTACTTGCAGTTTCAAAAAATCACTTATGAATAATTAAATACAAGAAATGATTCCAGGACCACTGATGATGAGTAATATTCCAAACAGCTGTGTGGTCAGTGAAAAATTCAATAATTTGAAATAATGTTAAAATAATTTTTGTTGTTGTAGTTCACTACTTTTCGAAATCTCTTTAGAAAATAATAATAAAACATTGATATATTATATATAAAAAAAATAAATAGGCCCACTGTATTATCGTCTGGAGTTGCACGTGTTAAAATATTCAAAATTAAGGGCTGAAAAAAAAATTTTTTAAATATAGGAAATTTTTTTTAGGACTTTGCGAAATACCACCGTTGCTATCGCTTTTGCTGTTGCTGTTGCTGTTGCTATTGCGATTGCCTTGGCTGTTGCCATCGTCATTGTTTTTGCTGTCATCATTGTCTGTTTAAAAGATTACACAAAATATTCTTAAAACAACAAATAAAATATTTTTTAGTGATACGCAGTACAACAACAACAACAACAAATGAAAGAAAAAAACAGCAATCGAACAACAACAAAAATTTCATACAAAAACAAAAAACAAAGGAAAAACAAAAATATTTACAAAATGCTTTCCACTCAAATGATACGAAAATACTTGCCCCACTGCTGCACTGGCAACAGAAAAATAAGCCAACATGCTTATGGGAGATTCTGATACGAGAGGGGCTGGATGCCGCGGCCTGATATTGTTGTTCCAACAACAACAACAACAGCAAATACAATGCGCACATTCTACACGAGTTTGAAATAAATACGCGCCAAACAAATTGTGAAACTGAACTTGACTGAGAAATCAACTAAAAAACAAAAACAAAAACAAAAAAAAATAACAAGAAAAACTTTGCAAATGTCATCATCATCATTGGTTTTTTGTTGTTGCTGTTGTAGTTGCCTTTGGTTTTTGCTTTAACTGCTGTTGTTTTTGGTTTTGTTTTTGTTGTTGTTTTTGGTTTTATTAATTTAATTTTATTTTATTTTTGGAGTTTTTATTGATATTTGGGTGATTGAATTCGAACTTCGGTTTCGATTTTATCGGCGCCTTTAAATTATTGTGTTTGGGTTGCTTGTCCTTCTTCTGAGCAGGATTTCAAATATTCATATTGCAAATATTATTATAATATTGCATTAAAAAAAACATATTAATATTGTTAACTACAATATATCATTTTTTAGAACCTCTCTTGGATAAATTAAAATATATAATAAGCAAAATATCGGATGAAAGTATTTGGAAAATATATAATTGGAAATAATATTATTGGAAAGTTATCTATATAGGTAAAATTAAAGTTGTATAGTTTATACGGTAGATTTATGATATACCAAAATATGTAATGTCAAGGATTTTCCTTATTGCGAATGCAATTTATATATAAGATTTGTTATTCTCAGAGAATCTTTCTGGTATGTTTGTTACTTACAACTTTTTCTTAGAAAGGAAATTCATTGAACCGACTATAGAACTATAGGTCGTGTATCATAAAAGAATCAATTGGAATTTAGATTCGATATTTTTTCTTTATTAGTTTTGATACTACACTATCTCGCGATGATGGGTAAAAGCTTGAGCCTATAAGAGTCAAAGCAACAATACACAACTATCTGGGCAATTCTAATGTTGTACATAAAGCTGAGTAAATGGGAAAATGGAGAGCTCATAATTTTAAGCGTGGCTCTGGGTAAGACTGCACTATTATCGTGCCGACAAGCACGATCTACAAGACTTTTCGCAAGGTAGGTAGTACGTCAGTGTCCGATAAGAACCGATTTTAGATACTTTTAACATGTTCAGAAGGATTTAGTTAGAGGTTCTATATTTAGAGTATATAGGCCATGTCACTTTTGAACTGATTGCTAAAAAGATATTAGATATATATTTAGTGAGATGTTCTTTATAATTTTACCAGGTATTTATTGACATTTTTCATTCCGTATTTTCGTTATTAATATTACGAGATACTACTATTTAGCTATCAACAGCGCTTAGCAGACGCCAAAATAGATTTTCATGATTTATTTAAAATTAAATTAATATTAATGATTCACAATTCACAATAGAGACTTGAATATTACGAAACGGTTAAGAAAAACATTAGATCTATTTAATGACAATAATTTAACTAGTTTAGAGCCCTTCTGATGTACTGGTATTTCGGCAGACGATCACCGACAAATTACGATAGTATTTTAAAAAATACTAGTAGTACCGGAATAGAGCTTTTAGCACTCCTAAGATTAGCAAAAAGTATCCAAAACCTATAAGCCTGCCTGAAGGTGTAACTCTATCTGGTATCGTTTAAGTCTAATACGTCTCCGAGTGGCATATGGTCAACCGAAATAACCTTTCTTAATCTAAACTGTTCGCAAATCATATTTTATACTGCTATTTAAGTGTTACTTAAGTGTATGAGTTTTTTCAGTGCTATTTATTGTTTTGATTTTAAAAACCATAAATTTAAGTGTAGACTATAGATATGGAAAATATGGCAACATTGTCATAAAGGTTTTCACTTGAATTTTCAATATAGGTTATTAATTGAATTAAAAACTCTTTCTTTATTTATTAGTTGGTGGGTTAGCAATTTGGGTTATTACTTCAATGTAAGATTTGGAATATTCATTTTCTCTCGTGCCAGAAGTTTGTTCTTTTATTAAGTTACTAAAAATTAAACTATGGTAAAACTGCAAATGGAAATTAAGTAATAAATTGGCTTCCAAGAAGTATAAATTAATCCATTAAAAAAATTTAAGCATGAATGAAGCTAATTTGTGCTTCATAAAAACAGTTTTTTTGTTTCCACATATAAATAAAAAGCTGATTTGAATGTTGAACGATGTAACAAATACAATTAATATAAGTAATATTTGCAGATCTGGTTCAATTGGTCATCAATTTCTTGTCGTTCTTAGCCTGTTAAAGCAAAGTTTTGGGATTGTCAATTTGTTTTTTAAAGCCTATTGTCTATTGGGAGCTAACGATTAGCGAATTATTAAATTCTCAAGACAAGAGCTTCATTTCCGACGCCCAACTCAGTTATTTTGAAATGCATGAAATGTAGTTAAAGGAACGAAGATTCATTAAAAATATGTTTCAAAATTATTTTTAATAATTGTTTATGAATTAAGTTGAATTACAATCTCCTAAGACTGCAGTCAGCAGTGGTCTTAAAATAATTTTCAGTCATCTATGGAGTATTACATAGAATAAACCATATTTTTACAACTTTTTTATATGCAGTATAATTCTATTTTCTATTTCTATTATTTTCCTATTATCTCAGAGGTTTGCAGTTAGACAATCGAAAAAATGAAACTATCCAGCAGTCACCTCACAAAAAGTAAAAACTAAAATTTTTTCTAAAAATTCACTTAGAAAATAAATTTGTGTGATATTTTTAAAAAATTTTTAGTTATGAAACAATTATGGTTGGGATGCCATTAATGTCATAAGCATCGTTTTTACCTCTCTACGCTGCGTTTAATATGGATTTTGCATGCTTCATAACAGCATGAAAATTTTTCCATTTTTATATTTACACACATTTCGCTCGTTCATATCGTATCTGATCATAAATAATAATTCTTGTGATGGACGCAGAGCTCAACACGACTAAAGCAATATTCTGCATTGTAATATGTACCAAAATTACAACAAAAAAATGTTATTCAAAATATAAAAAAAAAACTTTATCACAAAACAGCTGTTTGTTTTCATAGAACACCAAGAAAATCAAAAAAGAATCTAAAGTAATAGTATAATAAAATGTGCACCAGAAGAAGATGTGCTGAACCTGCTGCTAGGACCTGAAAATACAAAACGCAAACCCAGCGGGGATCCCTTAACTAGTGTAACAGAGAAAGTTTGCATTTATGCCTTTTTTTTAATTAGTACGCAATATTATATAATTCAACTTCAAGGTAACATCATATCGGGAGAGGTGAGTCTTAAATAGTTCTGACTTTCTAAAAATAATACAAAAAATTTTTAACAGCATAGAATAAAATGAATTGTTATGTTATCGTATCTCACAGGTAGCGCGGGTCATTTCAACATTAAACGTAATAGGCACTTAAGATATTTTTATGATTCACGCTTCAAGACCAGAAATTAAGTAATTAACCTTGTTTCTTTTGACCCAAGTTACGAATAATATACATAATATATTTGTTAATTTAACACGTGAGTATAATTAATATACAAAAAAAAAAATAAATGGAGAAAGAAAATTGTTTGGACATGTAAATTAAAAGACAAAAGTAAATCTCTACATACAAACTTTTATATAAACACATATATATATATACTTCTTATTCTTCTAGGTATAGACTACTTTTTTCCTTCTAATTGATATGCCCAAAAATTTTATATATATAATATATATATATAAATATATATTAGAATAACAGTGTATAATATTAGTATAGCATAATAATAGTATTGTATATAATATGTAATAATATTGTTATAATAATGATATTATATACTATACTATAATAACGCTATACTAATATTATACACTGTTATTCTAAGATGATTATTATGATTCTTATTTAATAACCAATTTGCTAGTTCATTGGAAAAGATTTTGTAAGTTTCTTAATCGATCCTTAAACTTTTCAATTATACGATTTAATGTCTTTCCTAAATATAAATAATGGATTTATACCAAAACAAAAAAGAATATTGTGATTTTAACAGACATTTTGAACTCTTCTCTTCACACAGCTTTGTTTTATTAATAGACTAGTAAGAGAAAATATGGATTATGATTGGCATATATCTTACTTTTTTATATTAAACATATATATATATATGTATTTTAATAAATAAAAGAAACATACAATCATCAAATTTAAAATTTTTTCTTTGATATGTAGTATATATAATTTATTAGAGAAAATCGTTTAATTTCAAACCCATATTAAATAAAAATATGTAACAGCACCATTTCTGTTATTCTGTTATTGTTATTAGTTATTTAATTTAATATTTAATTAAAGAAAAGGGACCTAGAATATAAGGGTTTTGACGATATGCCAGAAACCATAATATCACAATCGAAACAAATACAGATAGTTGCTACTTTACAATAAGTTACTAATAAGGGAAGAAGCAGCTTTTAACAGTGATGTCATCGTAGTTTTTTTAATCCACGCCTTTAACTACAATCGTTAACGATCCTGTCTTCTATGCGTGACGTATAAAATTTAAATATCTAACTGCTGGTATTTCAATACCAAGTACTTTACTTTAGAAGTACTTTACTGTGTTAAACCTAACTCAACAAAATTAATATAGACATCAGAAAAAGTATATACAAAATGATGTAATAAGGGATTGAATGTATTTTCATGCCTTATAGCTATGATTATGACTTTTGTCAGGAAAATGTTATGCCTAAGGCTATAACTATTGTCATAGATATTAGTGGCATTATCACATTTACATAATATATATCTCAGCCACACAGTTAACGATAAACTAATTAAATACTAATTAAGTACAGTGCTAAGCCATTTTAGCATTATTTTAGAAAGGATTAAAAATTTTAGTTTAATTCATACAAAGTCACACTAATTGAGGGTAAATTCAAATATAGTAAATTTCATCTTTATACCATATAGTATTTATATTCTACAATATCTTCTATATCTTCTACATATATAATTTATAAGCCAAAAACAAACTTATGTGACTATTTTCCACATATAAAGTTGTTCATTTCCCAACCCATTTAGTAGTGTACATCCTCAACACTTTGTGGTTTTCATTTTTCTAATGTAAAAAATTAAGAAGAAACAATTTCACTACAATTACACAGATGCATTAGAGCTCATTAATCCTCCACTGGAATAATTATAAAGTCACTTTAAATCCACAAATGTGAAAAGCATTTTTTGGTGTTAACCAAAAACCCATTAGGCCCTAATGGTTGCGGGGCTAATTTGATAATTATGTTGTATGATGTTCTGTTGCGTGGCGGGCGTTGTGGCAACCTGAAAAAATGCCTAACCAGGCAAATAGTAAATTAAATACCATTGTTATATTCTAACTAAAACAAAAAAAAATATATATAATTTAATGTGAAACATTACAAAACAAAAGTAGCACACAAATGGCGTTATAAGCAGAACACGTCAAAGTTAATTTAGTCAGAACAATTCCATCGGGCTTTACGTTTGGTTTCGTGGTTCTGAACAGTTCAACTGCTGATACTCCTACTGTCCCTGCTGTTACAAATGTTACAAATGTTACTCTTCTTGATGTTTCACATTTCCATATATCCATATATCCACATTTCCACATATCCACAATATCACATTTTCACAATTTCACATGTGGTGGTGCGGTGGAGTGGTGGTTGTATGTCAACTTTCATAAAATTAGTTTGCAACATGGCAAAGTGAATTGTGAATTGTGAAATGCTGAAATGCTGAAATACTGAAATGGTGAAATGGTAAAATGGTAAAATGATACGACTCTAATGAAATGAGATGTTTTTAGCCATTTTTGGAATGACACTCAAACTAACACAAAATCCGAAAACACGCCCATAACGCATTAGTCAACAAAAGATACATTATTAGGTACGCAATGCACAACTGACACCTTGTTTTTCTGCTAACATGGCTACAGTTGTTGTTGTTGCTGTTGTTGTTGCTGTTGTTGTGTTTACTATAATTTCTTTTTTTTTTTTGTTTAATTTTTAAAATGACTTTATTTCATTTGGCATTCGCTACCGAAATGTAGAACCACAAATATGCCACTCCATCCGTAATGCCCGTAATTGTTAGTGTTAAACTGAACAGATAGCAATAGCCAAGGGATTTAGCTGGACACAAGTCACGCGTCCTAATCAACTATTCCAAGAACACGTGTTGCTCCACTTCTAATGACGTTATTAGAATTTTTGCTTTGTAATTTTTATTTGGACTTTACATTATGGTATAATCTGACTAAGATAATGTCAAGGACAATTTAAAGGGATATGGGACAGAAAGAATTAATTTAAAATTTAATTTTTTTTCTTGATTGCAAGTATATTTATTGCATAAGAAATAAATAATAATTTATAATAATAATAATATAACATATATATTGTTTGTAAATACGCATATATAAATCCCTAAATATTTTTTACACGCAACATCCAAGAAATAAATAATAATAATAATATGTTCTTAATAAACTACCTAACATTCATTCCAATAAAATTTAACCCATTGATTTAAGTGAGGCCTGCGATATAAGGTTTACTTGGTTAATTTTATATTATGCAATATATAGTAAAAATAAACAATATGATATTATGTAAATAGCGATATGATTTCTAAAATAAATAAATGTATAAGTATTTAAAACAAAGAAAAAACATCCGAAATATAAGAGTCCTTAAAACGTGTGCATAAAAGTGCATGAAAAAGTGTAGTCTTACCGCGTTATTTTGAATTTTAACTTTAGAAACCACAATACTCCTATTGTGATCTATTGTCAAGTTCTATTGGTCAGGATAACAGACTCTCATGATACCAGATTTACAATTCTAATCGGGTACCGCAAGTAAAAATCACTAACTACCCATTGATTTAATTGATTTAAGTCGCCTCTTATGACAGGTATGTCTTACTTTAGAAATAAACTAGCGTCTATCGCGAAGGGAATGTATGAAAAAGACAAAATCCCGTATTATGAATCACACCAAAATGTTTGAAATATTAGGTTGTATGTAAAATTCTTAATGATATGTAGTGATTTATAGTTTTTTATTGTGTGAATGGCAGAAATATTGTTGCTATATAATAATAGGTTCTTTAAAGGTGCTGTCTTAATGCACTTTCTGATTCGGGTGCCATACAAGCTTAGCCAGCAACGAGCTAAAACACTTTATTTCATTACATTAATTTTTCTTAAATCTAATTAGATCTTAATAAGTCTGTGATGTATGTGCTGTAATAAAGCCATTATGTATATTTGTTATAAATGTGTTAAAGTCTATTGTTGCAAAAAATTGCAAAATTCTGTTAACATATTTTCCGAAAAGAGCCCTCAACATGCTTTATCGACAACTGACAAAAACTTTATTAAATTTTAAAGTATTTAAACATTTTAAGACTAACCACATCTTTTGTTTGATATTCAAGAATGAAAACTTTCCAACCATTTTTTCTCTTACGTTTAGTTGCAATTAAATTAATTCTAATCATTCCCGTCTTTACGTTCTTGATCTAATTATAATAGTCATGATAGTCAAAAATTTGCTCTCACTTATTGCT
Organism: Teleopsis dalmanni; assembly: GCF_002237135.1. Lineage (NCBI taxonomy): Eukaryota > Metazoa > Arthropoda > Insecta > Diptera > Diopsidae > Teleopsis > Teleopsis dalmanni. The sequence goes on from NC_051847.1 coordinate 167,100,248, forward strand.
GAACTGATTGAATTATTGCTGATTTATTTATTAACAAATTTATATCAAAATTTATTTATAAAGAGTAAACTAGTTTAGAAACAGTTTATTTTTTCCACATACATGTGTAGGTAACATCTTTAAAAATTCTGGCGAAAACCATTCTTTAATATCATTTACTTTTATGAAAGAAAATATGTTTACCTTTGTCATCAGATTTCAGATTAAAATCACTAAAAATGTCTTGCGACCATCAATTTGAACTAGATACTGGTATCACTATTAACTCTTTCTATATTTGGAAGTACGTATTTACTTATTCGCACGTTTATAATCAACACCTAATTTCCTAATAAAATTAGCAAAAATATCGTATGAATACCTATTTAATCTGGTTCCGTGAATCACGATTACCTTTTTCAATTATTGGAACTATATATTTACTAATTCACATGTTTATCTTAAACACCTAACTTCCAATTAAAATTAGTTTAAATTTGGTTTGAATACCTTTTTAATCTAGATCTTGGAATCACAATTAACTTTTTTCATTTATGAAATTATATAATTATTTAATTACACGTTTATCTAAAACATTTAGTATCCGATTTAGATTAGCAATCATTTCGTATAAATAACTATTTAATCTAGATTGTAGTATTACAATTAACTTTTTCCTTTAATGGAACTATATATTCACTTTTTCGCACGTTTGTCTTAAATACCTAATTTCTTATTTAAATCAACAAAAATGTCGTATAAATACCTATTTAATCTAGATTCTGTTATCAAACTTTAAGTAACAAGTTATTATTTTATTAAATTATTATTATGTTATAATTCCCTTTAATCAAGTGAATAAATATTTTCATAAACTCACTCCCAATAACTTCAATTTTCTTCATATAAATATATTTTTAAATAGTCATCAACCCAAACCAAAATTTATAGTTCGATGGAAAAGTGTGAACTACTCTTTAACCCACTTAATTGTTTAATCGATACAACATTTAAACTGCAATTGTTATCAATTTCTAATGCATTTTATTTATTTGTTTTTGTTGTTGTTTTTTTTTTGTTTTCTGTTCTTCACAGAATGAAATGCCAATTGTAAACTTCCTTATATAGTCTCAGAGGAATACGTTGGTAAACATAGATATGCATGGAAACTTGATTTCCGATAATGCCAGCACTAATGTGTGTGTTCCTAGCATGCATAGTAGCTTTGGTTCTTAAAAAGTCAACAAAAACTAACCAAGATTTTTTTCGTTTAACAAAATTTCAATCCACCCCATCACAGGCACAATCACAATCACCAACGCCAGTACTCAGTACACAGTACCCATTGCCAGTATTTCCCAGTTTCGGTCTCTCGCAAACAAATTTGCACACACACACACACTCAGACACACACCGAGAGTTTGTGTTCAGCTCATATCGTTTGATGGAAAACTATTATTAAAACTAAAACAAAAAGTGGGAAAACTCAATATTCAAGCGGAAAACTAAAAATGGCATCAGCAGCACTCACTGTACGAGCGAACACTCCATATCCACTGCTTCTGCTTCTTCTTTCTTGCTTCTTGCTTGCAACAGTCAAGCGTCGTTCTTTGCGTTTGTTTTGAGGGGTTGAATGAATTCGAACGAAGCCCGTTTTGCTTATAAGTTTAACTTCGTCGTATTTGTGAGGAAAAAAAACATCCCCGGCATATGTGTGTGTCGGTTCGGGTGCCATAATCATGTGAGCGTTCAAACAGAATTATCGCATGTTCATGTGAGTCGGTATGTCGGTATGTCGTTTGGCATCGATATGTTTGCGTGCTATTCTAACCTCGTTGTTGTAGTTGTTGTCGCTGTTAGTGTTGTTGTTTTTATTATTATTTGTTATTGGTTTTGTTTTTATTTAAAGCACAAAAACGAACACAACAACAACGATAACAACAACAGCGAAATTAAAGACAAAAACAAAAACAAATGTCTGCTGCTGTTATTATTACTGCGCTTCGAAACTCGCTGGATAAGTTATCAATGTTTTGAAACTTTCACCCCTTAAGTAAGTTACAAACAAGTTTTTCTCACTCGGTTTTTCCGTGCATAAGCATGTACCAACCACACCGGGTTCTTATGTTCGTGTGTGCGTTGAGAAAATAGAGATTAAAAAAAATTGTTCTAAAGAGTTTACATATCCATTTTCTATCACTGGATTTGCGCTATTTTTGCATTAATTGCGTTTTTTTTTTTTATAAACGGAATTCATTAAAATTTATTGGATTAAGAATTTATCTGTTAGAATCGAGATTGTAATTTCCGACTAAGTACATTTTTTTTAAATGCATATGTAAACAAACTTATAACAACACTAATCGACACCTATTAAATGATTATTAAATGATTATTAAATTGAATTGCATATACTTAGTACATTAATATCAATAAAATTTAAATTATGTAGATATTATTACACAAAGTAGATCAGAAAGCTAGACCAGACTAATATCACACATAATAATATTGGTGACATGATGAACTTTGTTAAGGATTTGGAATAATGAGATTTTATGGTTCCACAATTCAGAATAACAGACCTAGAGGAGGTACACCGCAAAATTTCACTTGAATACATACTCATAAGCAGCACTCATCAGAAGAAATCACGCAAAAAAAGATTGCAAGTAGTTTAAGACAACTTTCTTAGATTCCAGAAGCAATGAAGTACTATGTATGTGTCAGAAAGGGATAAAAAAAATTAGTTAACTAATTTCGATCATTTTCAAAAGGTCATAAGTTTTGAACTGACGCCAATAGTGGATGCGTTTATTTTGACTTTATCTTTTTATCTCAAAGTTATGTAAAGTTATTTTGGACATCCATGTTCAGTGTTCCCTTAAAGTAGAAATTCAATGAAATACAGTATAGTACAGTACAGTTTATCTTATAGAAGTCAGTCCTAGGAAGTGGGTATGTTGCCATACGCAAATAATTCAAATACTTCGGAAGTTAACTTAATACTTAAGCGGACACAATTAGGTATATTAAAATAATTCAATAATATAAAAATTTTTAGACTTGACATGCTTTTTTCTTTAAATTTAAAAGATTTTAGAAGAGCGAGGTAGATAGGTAGTTGAAGTGGATGGAGGTCGAATCATTTTAATTTACTTACAAAGGAATTAAGATTCCACACTAATTTTTGGGAGCGAATAGGAAGTTGTACAACAAACTAGATTCTTTGAAGAACGCAAGAATTTAGCCTATTGACATGTTGTGGATACTATAGAGTGAGCTGTATGATTGAAATTTATTGGTTAAGTCTGGTTTTAAATAAACTGAAACAAATAAATAAACTGAAACTGTTTCACTGCCTCTTTTTTATATGGCAGCGGAGGCGATTAACAGATATTTTGATAATGTACGTTCAGTATCTAAGAGCAGATGTTATTTTTTGATATTTCTGTATTGTATCTGTAGATTGAGTTAAAAAATGCAGACGCTTTTCAGATGTGATGTTTAAGTCTGGATTAAATCATAAATTTTAGATTTAAAATAAGCAAAATATTAAGTTACGTATGTTATAGTAATATAAGATATTTCTATAAGATATTTCTTCTAGGTGATCCCATGCAAAATTAAAGCTATGAGTTGCAGGAGTAGGAACCGATGTGGAAGGTTCTCTTATCGATCAACATGCTACTTTCTTTTTATATTTTTAAGACCGGAAAATATATTTGTATTGATATTACATCTGCTATTGTGTACTACCTTTTAAGTGAAGTAGACTGCTGAAATATTTGTGTTAACTGCTTGATTGTCTGTAAGAATATGCATAGACTTTTTTCTGAAAGTTTATATTCGCAACGAAAGAAAAAGTTCTTAATATTATTAACAAATTCTTTTGATATATTTAAGTAAAACTGCAATTTTGATAGTATGTATTTACATAACTCTAGGTCTACGGTGTATAAAATGTTTATAGTTACCTCACCGGTAACCATTTTTGAGTCGTTACTTCAAGTTATTGAATAAATAACTCTGCAAAATTTCAAAAATGATAGTATCTACATAATTTTAGGTTGATGGAGTGGACTCTGTTTTCTAAACCGTTAATCAGTTTCCACCCGCTATTTCGAGTTATTGAATAAATAAGTAAGCAAAGTTGTAAGGGTAATAAATAGTATCTATATAATTCTAGGTGCATGGAGTAGACGCTGTCTTCTAACTGATAATCATTTTCGATCTGTTATTTCATTGTTTACATTCTTCTTGTTTTTGCTCAACTCTACTTTCCAATCTAACTTTTTAGCAGGTCTTGTGGCAAATCCATTATCAAAATTCAAATAAGCACATATGTAAACAGATTCAACACAACTAATGTACTGAATAGTTGAAGAGAATGAAATTTTAATTAAATTTCATTAACTTTAAAACCCTAGAAGGTGCTTAGTGCAAATTTAATATAAATAATTTGCTTGAAAACCACAAAACTAATGAACTTTTGTTTAGATTTTTCTACTTGCAACAACTTGTTTGAATTTTTATCATCATGAAATATTTGATAAATAGTTAATATTCATATATAGTATAAATATATAAAACTTACTAAAAGTAGTAATAAACTTACACTTAATATTTTGCATTAGAGATGACACTCTTACCTGAAAAAAAAACAAATGAGAAGAATAAATTAGTATTGTAAGATCATTAGTATTCATATTTTTATATATTAGTAATAATTAATAATAAAGTTTATTGCATAAATTGATTATGAATTTATAAATGTAATAAATTGCACATCTAATAAAAATGCTATAAAATTCGAATCGATAAAAATCTTTTTGTAATGATTTTTATTTGCGATATGCTTATGAATAGTAAATAGCGACTGTAATCGCTAATCGAACATTCAAGATAACTAAGTTTATCTTGACTAAGTATTGACTGAAATTGATTTTAATAAAGACTGAAACTACTTTTAAGACAAGTAATATTTTAAAACTGTATATTTTTAGTTTTAAGTTACACATTTAAGATACAAAAAGTCAGCTGAGTTATACTTGCAAGATAGGAAGTATCTTTTATAGAATTATACTGAACTTCATGTTTAAACATTAAAAGTTTTAAGTTACTTTTTTTTCCAATTGAACCCAACTTAATATCTTGTAATTTTTGTTTCGCTTTAATATGGTCTCTACCAAGTGCATCCATTCCACATTTTTGGTGTCGTTTATTGAATTTTAATTCCCATATCACCTTTTTCCAGTTTCTCCTTTCTTAATACTTGTTGCATTTTAATCAAGAAGACTTCGCTTGACCATCACCTCGAAACCCAAAACGAATTACACTGAGGCATCAAGGCATCAAGGCATCGAGGCATCGAAGTAAGCAGCGGAGTCAAAATCAATCTTTCACATTTTTATCGTAATTATTGCAAATTTACAAATTGATTTAAAATTGATTAGTGTTGTTTTTATTTTTATTTTTATTTGTTGTTGTTATTATTATCGTTGTTGTTGTTATTGCTTTTATTGAATAAAGTTGAGAAACTGGTTCCAAAGCATTTATTTGTGAGTAAAAATATTTAAAAATTCTTTAATTAAAAACTGATGTTAATAGAAGGTGAAAACTATCTGTAAAATATGGTTAAGTATAATAAGTTTTGTAAAAAAATTACCTGACTGACACATAAAAATAAGAAAAAAGTGTTAATTAGCGATTTAATTACAGCAACGATCGACCAACCCCTTCGGATAATTGCCATGTGTTAATTAATGAATTTATTATTTATCGATAATTTTTTTATAAATAAAATTCACAGCATAAATTAAATGTTTTGTAAAATCCCAAGAAGCCCTTTGAGGTACTTTGTCTTTGGTTTAAATCAGAAGTTAGCTTAGGTATAAGTAAACGTTAATTAATTGGCATTTATTTAATTTGAATCATTGGCATTTTAAAGGCGTAAAGTTAAATTTTTTTTAAAAATTACAATAATTAATTTCATTAAGTGGTCCGCACTTTTTTGTTTGCCAGAAATAATGAAAGACGTGCAAAAATGGAAATAAATTTAAGCCCAATCAAATTAGTCTTTAAATCAATATCAAAGTTTGGAATGCTTTCAATTATACCAATAGTATATAGTTGATAAAAATAATAAATATTATGTTATATAGTATGAAAGCATATGTTTTGTAATTATTTATTATAAAATAAAATTCAATAAATTAAAATTTAGAAAAAATATATATAATTTATATTTTTATATAAGTTAGAGTCTTTATTTTCTGATAGAAAAGTTGCCAATGATGAAGAAAATTGACTACAGTAATTTATTTAAAATTGATTGAACTATATATTTTAGTTATCCAAAATACTTTTAATTAATTATTTAAAGTTTAATATCGTTTTTTTTTTAAGTTTTTAGGCTACAAATGCTTATCATTTAATCCATACACATTTGTTTATACCATGTTTCCACTGGTTTTATTAAGACAGCTGACGAGAAACATTTTCCATACAAAGAGCTTTTACATAAATGAGCATATTATAAATAAATCAGCTGTTTAAGGCGAAAAATTTCGAATACAGTTTATAAAAACAAATTTCTGTCATATCTTTAATAAGTTAAATATAAACAAATAAGATATTTCACACGCATAAAACAGCTCATGCCAATGGAAACGACCAAATATCTTAACTTGATTAATAATAGTTTTAGCTACAGTGGAAACATGATGTGAGTTAACAATGGAAACGACCAAATATCTTAACTTGATTAATAATAGTTTTCGCTACAGTGGAAATATGATGTGAGTTAACAATAAAATAAATAAATGCAGACATGCAGAATAGTATTTAGTTTACCAAATTTTTGATTTAACCACTATAGTAGACCAAGTTGTTAGACTAACAGCAATTTCATCATAAACCATTCACATTATCACAATATTATCTTAATAGATTCGTTTATAACTCAATATTGGAGATGGTTTCTATATAATCTAATGGATATATTGAAAACTACATATAACATCCAACTGAAAATGGAACAATCTATTGAAAATGGACGAAACCATTGTTTTGCCTTTTTTGCCACAAAACAAATTTTCATTTAGAATTAATTAATAAAATATTTTATACATTATTGATAATATTTAGAATCTTCCCAATTAGTTGTGTTATTATCCTCATCATGTGTGAAATCTAAAGGTTATAAAAAACACACTTATAATATATATAAAAGTCATCTAAAATGCAGTATGTGAAACTTAATGGATAAATTGTTATAGGCTCTTATCCTGCAAAGTCATACTTCATTATAATTTTACTAAAATCAAACGTATAGAACTCAGCTGTGAGTTGATAACGCTTAAACAGATGTGATCCAATAAACTGAATAATTTTTTAAAAATAAATGTTATTTAACTTTTCATACCCAATAGTCCCAATCTTCTAACTTAACACCATTGGAACTACTTTGTCACTCATGTAATCTGGAATTATCACAATTTTATTGAAATTCTAAGCATTCATCACGTGATAATAAAATGAGTGGTGACATTATGATCTCTTTTATTATTATTATTTTTTTTTTGTGTTTTAAAATTTACCATAAAAAATTAGACATTTGGTAATTTTATTTAAATGCTCCAAAGCAATTATTTTAACACCTTTAACATTTATCTTTTGGTGCTAAGGTGCAAACAAAAATTCACCACGTGTTCTCTATTCTTCCACTCTTTCTAGGACTAACATTGGGACCATGTGCGATCTTCGTCCAAAACAAAAAGGATACAGAAATTAGTTAATAAAATTTTAATTCGATAAAAACGATAAAAACATAAATGGAAATTGTTCTTCCCTTTAAGATGGGAGATATACAGATGTTGCAAACACACATGGCTGGCTGCACAGTTGGCGGGCATTTCGGTCAGTTCTCTTTGACAGTCAACCACTAAATAAAAATATTTGGTATCTTTATAAAGGACAAAAGTAAATTGCAAATGACTGAAAACTGAGAAAAAAAAATTGATAAAACTTTAAAAATAAAATGCAACAAAGAAGATTTGCATACTTTTCAAGAAATTACCGAAATAAAGTAACAATAGCTTTTACACATCTACAAGATAGCTCTGAAAGCGGTACTATATATATATATGTATGTGTGTGAATAGCATTTATTAAAGTGAATTGAGCACAAATTGTTTTTAATTTCAACTTTAGCGATCTTAAGAACATGTTCCATGTAACAACGAATGCAATTCGAAAAGTCAGCATTGTGATGTCTTACTTGTTGTTCTACAAATAAGGCCCGAACTAGCAGTCGCGACCTAAGCCGGTGTCTCTTTTCTTTTGTCTGTTTGGTCTATTTTTGTGCCGACATCGTTAAAGTGGCTACCGGTATTGTTTGGTGATTAGGTTAATGGCATTCTTAACATGGACTTTAGTTTATTGTTTTCATTATATTTATAGAATGACAGTAATAACTTAATTTTCAATATCAATACTTGTATCTCTTATCTACTTCTTTTCACTACGAGTATGCATGCATACAAATAAATAAATTTTTTAATATTAAAAATTAAAATGCCAGGCTATAATTTTCAGTAAAAAAGGTTAGACATTAATTCATTTTTTTTTGTTGTTTTATTAATGTTCACTAAAATATTAACTAATTAGCAATTTTATTTGGGAAGTATGTAGAAGTACAAGTGTTAATGTACATTATGATTTAGTAATAACACTCAGTGTAATTAATTGTTTTCTTTGAAAAACACCGACAATAAGTTACTAATCGTACACATAAAAGAAAATATTTTTTTTCCTTTTGCAAAATATCTTTTTTTATTGCCTTCATATTTAAAATAATTAAAATTCATTTGCACATACTCAAAGCACACAACATAAGAGCGGATATTTAAATTGCTGATTATGTTGATAAGCTTGTTCAATCAGTTAAATGCCACCATCACAGTGACAACGTTTTCTATGCAATTGGTTTTTTCTTTCTTTATGGATTTGTTTAACCATTAAACTCAACCGTTTTACAAACCTACCGATCGTTATTGCCGCTGGCTTCCAGCGACACACTGCACACTGCACACACTGAATTGATATCTGATTGACAATAAAAAGATCTTATCGCTAAACACGTTTCAATTTAAACAGCAGCAAACCATTATGTCGTCATACGATGATTAGTACGTTTTAATTGTTGCAGAGCTCAGTGCAGTCAGTGTTCGTAGTGCAGTAACGCATCATGTCTTTGACAAACTACTTCAACTTCAGCGGATCAGAAAAGAAGTTCAGATAGTGAAAAATTTTATATAAGATTTTCAGAGAACTTGTGAGTATCTTAACTTAAGTGGACCAAGAAAAAAGTTCAGATAGTGAACAATTTTATATAAGATTTTCAGAGAACTTGTGAGTATCTCAACTTAAGCGGATCAGGAAAGAAGTTTAGAGAACTAACGAACATCTCAACTTGAGCGGATCGGGAAAGAAGTTGAGATACCCAGAAATTTCAAATTAGATTTTTAGAAAACTGCGATATGTACTTATATAAAAATCCCAAAATTATTTAAGAAAAATTTATTTGAAATATTCTCAGTTTTATAATTAAATATTCTAAGTTTCTTCAGAGACTGTAAGGCCTCCATTAAAAATATGAATGCAGTAACAAATAATCACAGAGATTAGACCTTAAAACACAACCTGATGAGTGATTGAGTGCACTATAGATATATACATTCATTTACATCAATTTACTTAAAAACATATTTTTGTAATAAACATTTCAGTATTATGTTTAAAATTGTCAATAGGAAGAACTATTCACCGTCGAACTAAGATTAATATTATTTGGATTATTATAGATTGGAATTATGCAAAACTCCAATGCCAAAAGGGATATGCTCCGTAAAGTAGCAGACCTATCTATATTAGTAAATATTTATTAAAAAGAATATACATTACACTGTCAATAACGTCTCCAAGTTATTTTTATAACTTCTTCAGAGTTAATTCTTTATTTAGTACTAATTAATAGCAGTAATGCGCTTTATACCAGCACTAAAATAAATTCACTTATTTTGTCAACCGTTCTTCATAATGTATTAGTTTTGCTTATGCAGTCACAATTATCATAACGATGCTGTTTAAGGCAACCAATTGCTTACTACACGAAATTTTGAAATCCCGATACTAGGTTCTTACTCATTCTAATAAAATAATATGGTTTATAACGATATCGGTTAAAACGACAAATTTGTTATGATGACGTATTTTTCCTTAATTTCCTTAATAATTAATTCGGAATCGTTTATAACGACGCTGTTTATATATATATATGTGTATAAGCGACATTATTTTATGTGAGTAAACCAAATATCGGGATATCAAAATATCGTAGTAGTAAGCAATTGGTGGCTTTAAACAGCGTCGTTATAAATGATTCCGATTGCATACAGAAAAGTGATCTATCTTTCAGTGCTGCTATAAACCACCTTTGAGCTATTAACTAGCACTAGTAAAAATTTTTTTAAAAATTTTATAAGTAACTTGTAGACTTTACTGTTAGTGAAGTTTTTTTTTAGTTTAATACATATTTAGTAATACAGATATAAATCTGCAACCTTCCATATTTAGTTCAATATTTTAATAAAAATATTAGAAATACTGTAGCAACATTTCTATAATAAAGTTAAATTTAAGGAACAAAGGAAAACACTGAATGGCAACAAAACACAATATACCTACTATATTTAAAAGATGTCTAAATTAATAAATCTGTCATTGGAGTTACTGGAATGTCTTAAATGAGTCGCTTTTCAAATCTGTAATTTTATTTGAAATATGTACATTTAAAGAAATATATATATTTAGTTGGATAAATACCTAACGTAATTAAAATAGGATAAGTTTGGTACAATACAAAAGAATTCATAAAAACAAATATTATTTTAAACCATTGATATATATTATTTTATTGGTATGTACGTGTAATCTATGTACAAAGCTTTTGAAATGATTTATAATCTTTCTATTAAGTTTCAATGTTTAGGGCGGACGTCATAAAAAAACTTACATTTGTTCTAGAAGAAACTTCTTCTTTTCTAGAGGAAACCTCTTTTCTAGAAGAAACTTATTTTCTAGAAGAAACTTCTATTCTAGAAGAAAATCTTTTGTAGAGGAAACTTCTTCTTTTCTAGAGGAAACTTCTTTTCTAGAAGAAACTTCTTTTCTAGAAGAAACCACTTTTCTAGAAGAAACTTCTTTTCTAGTAGAAACTTCTATTCTAGAAGAAATTTCTATTATAGAAGAAACTTCTTTTCTAGAAGAAACTTCTTTTGTAGAGGAAACTTCTTCTTTTTTAGAAGAAACTTCCTTTTTTTTCTAGAAGAAACTTCTTTAAAGAAACAAATCTTGATTTGACGCCGAAACTGAGTGACAATGTTGATTGCTCTGGCACTTTTAAATGTAATCAGACACGTTGTGCTGTATACTCACTTCCAGAAGTTCGCGGCCTACAATCCAGTAGTCTAGTAGTTAACAGCTCTAACCACTGGCACTGGTGCCCAAATTCAAATCACGCTAAGACCTATAGCTTAGTTTACAATTTTAGATTAATAGATGTGTGAATCACCAGAACTTACTCACATCCTATAAAACAGTTATTAAAAATTCTTCACTTAAGTTGATGCAAATTTATGAGTGTAAAGAAAACTGTGACCATCAATAATAACTACAAGTTTAGCATATTTTTCCAATTACTACAGTGATGTGATACAATTAATGATACATAATAATCACTGTTATTATAGTTAATTGTAAAATTATTCAAAAGTGTTTATTGATTGATTTTCTTTCGTAAGATAACAAAATATTTAATGACCAATTAAAAACAATGTTAAACATATTAAGTTAATTAATAACTACACTTAACTATCTGACAGAAGTTGTTCTCATTGTAATGTTTTAAGAACAGAAAAAGTTTATAAGGTTTTTTAAGATATTTTTCATTTTTTTGTTGTTTTTGTTGTTGTTAAAATTTAAGGTATGCACTCTTATCCGAGCATGAGTATGAGTTTCCAAGGCACATCACTGCTAAGTAAACAACATGAACGCAACAACTGCGCTCGCCACATATGCACCATAAGCTCTGCTCCACCACTCGGTCTCTGGTAAGGATAAAAGTCAATCAGTGTTTTCTTACACTCGATTCCCTTAGCAAATACAGTTAGTATCCTTTATGTAAACGCAAACGCAGCCAAGGGAAAAGCTTACATCTGCACAACAATCCTCGCACGCCAAAGGACGAGTAAATTTTTATAATCTTGTTAATGAAGTTTAAACAAAAATGTTAAGCCGCCACCGCTTGCCTTTGAGCAATCTGAGATATTATATTGATTTTTT
>NC_051847.1:167112731-167119440 GCF_002237135.1 Teleopsis dalmanni
GTGTTTTTCAAAGAAAACAATTAATTACACTGAGTGTTATTACTAAATCATAATGTACATTAACACTTGTACTTCTACATACTTCCCAAATAAAATTGCTAATTAGTTAATATTTTAGTGAACATTAATAAAACAACAACAAAAAATGAATTAATGTCTAACCTTTTTTACTGAAAATTATAGCCTGGCATTTTAATTTTTAATATTAAAAAAATGTATTTATTTGAATGCATGCATATTCGTAGTGAAAAAAAGTAGATAAGAGATACAAGTATTGATATTGAAAATTAAGTTATTACTGTCATTCTATAAATATAATGAAAACAATAAACTAAAGTCCATGTTAAGAATGCCATTAACCTAATCACCAAACAATACCGGTAGCCACTTTAACGATGTCGGCACAAAAATAGACCAAACAGACAAAAGAAAAGAGACACCGGCTTAGGTCGCGGCTGCTAGTTCGGGCCTTATTTGTAGAACAACAAGTAAGACATCACAATGCTGACTTTTCGAATTGCATTCGTTGTTACATGGAACATGTTCTTAAGATCGCTAAAGTTGAAATTAAAAACAATTTGTGCTCAATTCACTTTAATAAATGCTATTCACACACACACACACACATATATATATATATATATAGTACCGCTTTCAGAGCTATCTTGTAGATGTGTAAAAGCTATTGTTACTTTATTTCGGTAATTTCTTGAAAAGTATGCAAATCTTCTTTGTTGCATTTTATTTTTAAAGTTTTATTAACTTTGTTTTTTCTCGGTTTTTAGTCATTTGCAATTTACTTTTGTCCTTTATAAAGGTACCAAATATTTTTATTTAGTGGTTGACTGTCAAAGAGAACTGACCGAAATGCCCGCCAACTGTGCAGCCAGCCATGTGTGTTTGCAACATCTGTATATCTCCCATCTTAAAGGGAAGAACAATTTCCATTTATGTTTTTATCGTTTTTATCGAATTAAAATTTTATTAACTAATTTCTGTATCCTTTTTGTTTTGGACGAAGATCGCACATGGTCCCAATGTTAGTCCTAGAAAGAGTGGAAGAATAGAGAACACGTGGTGAATTTATGTTTGCACCTTAGCACCAAAAGATAAATGTTAAAGGTGTTAAAATAATTGCTTTGGAGCATTTAAATAAAAGTACCAAATGTCTAATTTTTTATGGTACATTTTTGAACAACAAAAAAAAATAATAATAAAAGAGATCATAATGTCACCACTCATTTTATTATCACGTGATGAATGCTTAGAATTTCAATAAAATTGTGATAATTCCAGATTACATGAGTGACAAAGTAGTTCCAAAGGTGTTAAGTTAGAAGATTGGGACTATTAGGTATAAAAAGTTAAATAACATTTAATTTTAAAAAATTATTCAGTTTATTGGGTTACATCTGTTTAAGCGATATCAACTCACAGCTGAGTTCTGTATGTTTGATTTAAGTAAGATTATAATGAAATATGACTTTCCAGGATAAGAGCCTATAACAATTTATCCATTAAGTTTGACATACTCTATTTTAGATGACTTTTAAATATATTAGAAGTGTGTTTTTTATAACCTTTGGATTCCACCCATGATAGAGATAATAACACAACTAATTGGGAAGATTATAATAATAATCAATAATGTATAAAATATTTCATTAATTAATTCTAAATAAAAATTTGTTTCGTGTCAAAAAAGGGAAAACATTCTTCCATTTTCAGTGGATTATTCCATTTTCAGTTGACTGTTATATGTAGTTTTCAATATATCCATTAGATTATATAGAAACCGCCTGCAATATTTAGTAACAAACGAACCTATTAATATAATATTGTGATAATGTGGATGGTTTATGATGAAATTGCTGTTCGTCTAACAACTTGGTTTACTATAGTGGTTAAATCAAAAATTTGGTAAACTAAATACTATTCTGCATGTCTGAATTGATTTGTTTATTGTTAACTATTATGCGAAAAACTATTATTAATCAAAATAAGATATTTGGTCGTTTCCATTGTAAAGTCACATAATGTTTCCACTGTAGCTAAAACTATTATTAATCAAGTTAAAATATTTGGTCGTTTCCATTGGCATGAGCTGATTTATGCGTGTGAAATAGCTTATTTGTTTATATTTAACTTATTAAACATATGACAGAAATTTGTTTTTATGAACTGTATTCGACATTTTTCGCCTTAAACAGCTGATTTATTTATAATATGCTCATTTATGTAAAAGTTCTTTGTATGGAAAATGTTTCTCGTCAGCTGTCTTAATAAAACCAGTGGAAACATGGTATAAACAAATGTGTGTGAAATAAATGATAAGCATTTGTAGCCTAAAAACTTAAAAAAAAAACGATGTTAAACTTTAAATAATTAATTAAAAGTATTTTGGATAACTAAAATATATAGTCCACTCAATTTTAAATAAATTATTGTTGTCAATTTTCTTCATCATTGACAACTTTTCTATCAGCAAATAAAGACTCTAACGGATATAAAAATATAAATTATATATATTTTTTTTAAATTTTAATTTATTGAATTTTATTTTATAATAAATAATTACAAAACATATGCTTTCATACTATATAACATAATATTTATTATTCTTATCAACTATATAATATTGGTAAAATTGAAATCATTTCAAACTTTAATATTGATTTAAAGACTAATTTGATTGGGCTTAAATTTATTTCCATTTTTTCACGTCTTTCCTTATCTTTGGCAAACAAAAAAATGCGGACCATTTAATTAAATTATTTATTGTAATTTTTAAAAAAAATTTAACTTTACGCCTTTAAAATGCCAATGATTCAAATTAAATGCCAATTAATTAACATTTACTTATACCTAAGCTAACTTCTGATTTCAACCAAAGACAAAGTACCTCAAAGGGCTTCTTGGCATTTTACAAAACATTTAATTTATGCTGTGAATTTTATTTATAAAAAAATTATCGATAAATAATAAATTCATTAATTAACACATGGCAATTATCCGAAGGGGTTGGTCGATCGTTGCTGTAATTAAATCGCTAATTAACACTTTTTTCTTATTTTTATGTGTCAGTCAGGTAATTTTTTTACAAAACTTATTATACTTAACCATATTTTACAGATAGTTTTCACCTTCTATTAACATCAGTTTTTAATTAAAGAATTTTTAAATATTTTTACTCACAAATAAATGCTTTGGAACCAGTTTCTCAACTTTATTCAATAAAAGCAATAACAACAACAACGATAATAATAACAACAACAAATAAAAATAAAAATAAAAACAACACTAATCAATTTTAAATCAATTTGTAAATTTGCAATAATTACGATAAAAATGTGAAAGATTGATTTTGACTCCGCTGCTTACTTCGATGCCTCGATGCCTCGATGCCTTGATGCCTTGATGCCTCAGTGTAATTCGTTTTGGGTTTCGAGGTGATGGTCAAGCGAAGTCTTCTTGATTAAAATGCAACAAGTATTAAGAAAGGAGAAACTGGAAAAAGGTGATATGGGAATTAAAATTCAATAAACGACACCAAAAATGTGGAATGGATGCACTTGGTAGAGACCATATTAAAGCCAAACAAAAATTACAAGATATTAAGTTGGGTTCAGTTGGAAAAAAAGTAACTTAAAACTTTTAATGTTTAAACATGAAGTTCAGTATAATTCTATAAAAGATACTTCCTATCTTGCAAGTATAACTCAGCTGACTTTTTGTATCTTAAATGTGTAACTTAAAACTAAAAATATACAGTTTTAAAATATTACTTGTCTTAAAACTAGTTTCAGTCTTTATTAAAATCAATTTCAGTCAATACTTAGTCAAGATAAACTTAGTTATCTTGAATGTTCGATTAGCGATTACAGTCGCTATTTACTATTCATAAGCATATCGCAAATAAAAATCATTACAAAAAGATTTTTATCGATTCGAATTTTATAGCATTTTTATTAGATGTGCAATTTATTACATTTATAAATTCATAATCAATTTATGCAATAAACTTTATTATTAATTATTACTAATATATAAAAATATGAATACTAATGATCTTACAATATTAATTTATTCTTCTCATTTGTTTTTTCAGGTAAGAGTGTCATCTCTAATGCAAAATATTAAGTGTAAGTTTATTACTACTTTTAGTAAGTTTTATATATTTATACTATATATGAGTATTAACTATACATCAAATATTTCATGACGATAAAAATTCAAACAAGTTGTTGCAAATAGAAAAATCTAAACAAAAGTTCATTAGTTTTGTGGTTTTCAAGCAAATTATTTATATTAAATTTGCACTAAGCACCTTCTAGGGTTTTAACGTTAATGAAATTTAATTAAAATTTCATTCTCTTCAATTATTCAGTACATTAGTTGTGTTGAATTACATTACATATGTGCTTAATTAAATTTTGATAATGGATTTGTCACAAGACCTGCTAAAAAATTAGATTGGGAAGTAGAGTTGAGCAAAAACAAGAAGAATGTAAACAATGAAACCTTAGATCGAAAATGATTATCAGTTAGAAGACTGCGTCTACTCCATGAACCTAGAATTATATAGATACTATTTATTACCTTTACAACTTTGCTTACTTATTTATTCAATAATTCGAAATAGCGGGTGGAAACTGATTAACGGTTAGAGAACAGAGTCCACTTCATCAACCTAAAATTATGTATATATTATCAATTTTTCAATTTTGCAGAGTTATTTATACAATAACTTGAAATAACGACTCAAAAATGGTTACCGGTGAGGTAACTATAAACATTTTATACACCGTAGACCTAGAGTTATGTAAATACAAACTATCAAAATTGCAGTTTTACTTAAATATATCAAATGAATTTATTCATAATCGTAAGAACTTTTTCTTTCGTTGAGATTATAAACTTTGAGAAAAAACGTCTATGCATATTCTTACATACAATCAAGCAACACAAATATTTTAGCAGTCTACTTCACTTAAAAGGTAGTACACGATAGCAGATGTAATATCAATACAAATGTATTTCTCTTGTATTAAAAATATAAAGAGAAAGTAGCCGCTGATCGATAAAGAGAGCCTTCCACATCGATTCCTACTCCTGCAAATCATAGCTATAATTTTGCATGGGATCACCTAGAAGAAATATCTTATAGAAATATCTTATATTACTATAGCATACGTTACTAAGTAACATACGTTACTAAACATGTGGGAGTTACATTATTTCAGTAACTAAAATAATATCATATCTGAAAAGCGTCTGCATTTTTCAACGTAATCTACAGATACAACACAGAAATATCTAAAATAACATCTGCTCTTAGATACTGAAAGTACACTATCAAAATTTCTGTTGATCGCCTCTGCTGACATATAAAAAAGAGACAATGAAACAGCTATGAATTTCAATCATCCAGCTCACTCTATAGTATTCACAACATGTCAATAGACTAAATTCTTACGTTCTTCAAAGAATCTAGTTTGTTGTACAACTTCCTATTCGCTCCCAAAAATTAGTGTGGAATCTTAATTCCTTTGTAAGTAAATTAAAATGATTCGACCTCCATCCACTTCAACTACCTATCTACCTCACTCTTCTAAAATCTTTTAAATTTAAAAAAAAAGCATGTTAAGTCTAAAAATTTTTATATTATTGAATTATTTTAATATACCTAATTGTGTCCGCTTAAGTATTAAGTTAACTTCCGAAGTATTTGAATTATTTGCGTATGGCAACATACCCACTTCCTAGGACTGACTTCTATAAGATAAACTGTACTGTACTATACTGTATTTCATTGAATTTCTACTTTAAGGGAACACTGAACATGGATGTCCAAAATAACTTTACATAACTTTGAGATAAAAAGATAAAGTCAAAATAAACGCACCCACTATTGCCGTCAGTTCAAAACTTATGACCTTTTGAAAATGATCGAAATTTAGTTGGGTCACTTAATGTGTTTAAAAACAGATTTTTTTTATCCCTTTCTGACACATACATAGTACTTCATTGCTTCTGGAATCTAAAAAAGTTGTATTAAACTACTTGTAATCTCCTTCTGCGTGATTTCTTCTGATGAGTGCTGCTTATGAGTACTTATTCAACTGAAATTTTGCTATCTAACTCCTCTAGGTCTGTTATTCTGAATTGTGGAACTATAAAATCTCATTATTCCAAATTCTTAACAAAGTTCATCATGTCACCAATATTATTATGTGTGATATTAGTCTGGTCTAGCTTTCTGATCTACTTTGTGTAATAATATCTACATAATTTAAATTTTATTGATATTAATGTACTAAGTATATGCAATTCAATTTAATAATCATTTAATAGGTGTCGATTAGTGTTGTTATAAGTTTGTTTACATATGCATTTAAAAAAAATGTACTTAGTCGGAAATTACAATCTCGATTCTAATAGATAAATTCTTAATCCAATAAATTTTAATGAATTCCGTTTATAAAAAAAAAAAACTCAATTAATGCAAAAATAGCGCAAATCCAGTGATAGAAAATGGATATGTAAACTCTTTAGAACAATTTTTTTTAATCTCTATTTTCTCAACGCACACACGAACATAAGAACCCGGTGTGGTTGGTACATGCTTATGCACTGAAAAACCGAGTGAGAAAAACTTGTTTGTAACTTACTTAAGGGGTGAAAGTTTCAAAACATTGATAACTTATCC
>NC_051847.1:167120100-167132993 GCF_002237135.1 Teleopsis dalmanni
CAACGTATTCCTCTGAGACTATATAAGGAAGTTTACAATTGGCATTTCATTCTGTGAAGAACAGAAAACAAAAAAACAACAACAAAAACAACTAAATAAAATGCATTAGAAATTGATAACAATTGCAGTTTAAATGTTGTATCGATTAAACAATTAAGTGGGTTAAAGAGTAGTTCACACTTTTCCATCGAACTATAAATTTTGGTTTGGGTTCATGACTATTTAAAAATATATTTATATAAAGAAAATTGGAGTTATTGGGAGTGAGTTTATGAAAATATTTATACAATTGATTAAAGGGAATTATAACATAATAATAATTTAATAAAATAATAACTTGTTACTTAAAGTTTGATAACAGAATCTAGATTAAATAGGTATTCATACGACATTTTTGTTGATTTAAATAAGAAATTAGGTATTTAAGACAAACGTGCGAATAAGTGAATATATAGTTCCATTAAAGTAAAAAGTTAATTGTAATACTAGGATCTAGATTAAATAGTTATTTGTAGGAAATTTTTGCTAATCTAAATCGGATACTAAATGTTTGAGATAAACGTGTAATTAAATAATTATATAATTTCATAAATGAAAAAAGTTAATTGTGATTCCAAGATCTAGATTAAAAAGGTATTCAAACCAAATTTTAACTGATTTTAATTGGAAGTTAGGTGTTTAAGATAAACATGCGAATAAGGAAATATATAGTTCCAATAATTGAAAAAGGTAATCGTGATTCACGGATCTAGATTAAATAGGTATTTATACGATATTTTTGCTAATTTTATTAGGAAATTAGGTGTTGAAGATAAACGTGCGAATAAGTAAATACATACTTCCAAATATAGAAAGAGTTAATAGTAATACCAGTATCTAGTTGAAATTGATAGTCATAAGACATTTTTAGTGATTTTAATCTGAAATCTGATGACAAAGGTAAACATATTTTCTTTCATAAAGTAAGTGATATTAAAGAATGGTGTTCGCCAGAATTTTTAAAGATGTTACCTACACATGTATGTGGAAAAAATAAACTGTTTCTAAACTAGTATACTCTTTATATATAAATTTGTTAATAAATAAATCAGCAATAATTCAATCAGTTCAGCAATAAATGTGGACTAATTTTTGACTGTCATGACTATTATAATTAGATCAATAACGTAAAGAAGGAAATGTTTAGAATTAATTTAATTGCAACTAAACGTAAGAGAGAAAATGGTAGGAATGTTTTCATTCTTGAATGTCAAAGAAAAGATGTAGTTAATCTTAAAATGTTTAAATAAAGTCGATAAAGCATGTTGAGGACTCTTATCGGAAAATATATTGACAGAATTTTTGAAAACAATTTTTTGCAACAATAGTCTTTAACACACTTATAACAAAAATACATAATGGCTTTATTACAGCACATACATCACAGATTTATTAAGATCTAATTAGTTTTAAGAAAAATTAAAGTAATGAAATATTTTTCATTTTAATAAAGTGTTTTAGCTCGTTGCTGGCTAAGCTTGTATGGCGCCCGAATCAGAAAGTACATTAACACAGAACCTTTAAAGAACCTATTCTTATATAGCAAAAATATTTCTGCCATTCACACACTTAATAAAAAACTATAAATCACTACATATCATTAAAAATTTTACATACAACCTAATATTTCAAACATTTTAGGGTGATTCATAATACGGGATTTTGTCTTTTTCATACATTCCGCTAGTTTATTTCTAAAGTAAGACATACCTGTCATAAGAGGCGACTTAAATCAATTAAATCAATGGGTAGTTAGTGAATTTTACTTGCGGCACCCGATTAGAATTGTAAATCTGGTATCATGAGAGTCGGTTATCCTGACCAATAGAACTTGACAACAGATCACAATAGGAGTATTGTGGTTTCTAAAGTTAAAATTCAAAATAACGCTGTAAGATATATTGCATAATATAAAATAAACCAAGTAAACCTTATATCGCAGGCCTCACCTAATCAATGGGTTAAATTTCATTTGAATGAATATTAGGTAGTTTATTAAGAACATATTATTATTATTTATTTTTTTGGATGTTGTACGTAAAAAATATTTAGGGCTTTATATATGTGTATTTACAAACAATATATTTGTTGTATTATTATGATTATAAATTATTATTTATTTCTTAAGCAATAAATATACTTGGAATTAAGAAAAAAAATTAAGTTTAAAATTAATTCTTTCTGTCCCATATCCCTTTAAATTGTCCTTGACATTATCTTAGTCAGATTATACCATAATGTAAAGTCCAAATAAAAATTACAAAGCAAAAATTCTAATAACGTCATTAGAAGTGGAGCAACACGTGTTCTTGGAATAGTTGATTAGGACGCGTGACTTGTGTCCAGCTAAATCCCTTGGCTATTGCTATCTGTTCAGTTTAACACTAACAATTACGGGCATTACGGCTGGAGTGGCATATTTGTGGTTCTACATTTCGGTAGCGAATGCCAAATGAAATAAAGTCATTTTAAAAATTAAACAAAAAAAAAGAAATTATAGTAAACACAACAACAGCAACAACAATAACAACAATAACAACTGTAGCCATGTTAGCAGAAAAACAAGGTGTCAGTTGTGCATTGCGTACCTAATAATGTATCTTTTGTTGACTAATGCGTTATGGGCGTGTTTTGGGATTTTGTGTTAGTTTGAGTGTCATTCCAAAAATGGCTAAAAACATCTCATTTCATTAGAGTCGTATCATTTTACCATTTTACCATTTCACCATTTCAGTATTTCAGTATTTCAGCATTTCACAATTCACAATTCACTTTGCCATGTTGCAAACTAATTTTATGAAAGTTGACATACAACCACCACTCCACCGCACCACCACATGTGAAACTGTGAAAATGTGATATTGTGGATATGTGGAAATGTGGATATATGGATATATGGAAATGTGAAACATCAAGAAGAGTAACATTTGTAACATTTGTAACAGCAGGGACAGTAGGAGTATCAGCAGTTGAACTGTTCAGAACCACGAAACCAAACGTAAAGCCCGATGGAATTGTTCTGACTAAATTAACTTTGACGTGTTCTGCTTATAACGCCATTTGTGTGCTATTTTTGTTTTGTAATGTTTCACATTAAATTATATATATTTTTTTTTTGTTTTAGTTAGAATATAACAATGGTATTTAATTTACTATTTGCCTGGTTAGGCATTTTTTCTGGTTGCCACAACGCCCGCCACGCAACAGAACATCATACAACATAATTATCAAATTAGCCCCGCAACCATTAGGGCCTAATGGGTTTTTGGTTAACACCAAAAAATGCTTTTCACATTTGTGGATTTAAAGTGACTTTATAATTATTCCAGTGGAGGATTAATGAGCTCTAATGCATCTGTGTAATTGTAGTGAAATTGTTTCTTCTTAATTTTTTACATTTGAAAAATAAAACCCACAAAGTGTTGAGGATGTACACTACTAAATGGGTTGGGAAATGAACAACTTTATATGTGGAAAATAGTCACATAAGTTTGTTTTTGGCTTATAAATTATATATGTAGAAGATATAGAAGATATTGTAGAATATAAATACTATATGGTATAAAGATGAAATTTACTATATTTGAATTTACCCTCAATTAGTGTGACTTTGTGTGAATTAACTAAATTTTTTTATCCTTTCAAAAATAATGCTAAAACGGCTTAGCACTGTATTTAATAAGTATTTAATTAGTTCAACGTAAGCAATGTGACTGAGATATATATTATGTAAATGTGATAATGCCACTAACATCTATGACAATAGTCATACCCATGGGCATAACATATTCCTAACAAAAGTCATAATCATAGCTATAAGGCATGAAAATACATTCAATCCCTTATTACATCATTTTGTATATACTTTTTCTGATGTCTATATTAATTTTGTTGAGTTAGGTTTAACACAGTAAAGTACTTCTAAAGTAAAGTACTTGGTATTAAAATACCAGCAGTTAGATATTTAAATTTTATACGTCCCGCATAGAAGACAGGATCGTTAACGATTGTAGTTAAAGGCGTGGATTAAAAAAACTACGATGACATCACTGTTAAAAGCTGCTTCTTCCCTTATTAGTAACTTATTGTAAAGTAGGAACTATCTGTATTTGTTTCTATTGTGATATTATGGTTTCTGGCATATCGTCAAAACCCTTATATTCTAGGTTCCCTTTTCTTTAATTAAATATTAAATTAAATAACTAATAACAATAACAGAATAACAGAAATGGTGCTGTTATATATTTTTATTTATTATGGGTTTGATATTAAACGATTTTCTCTAATAAATTATATATACTATATATCAAAGAAAAAATTTTAAATTTGATGATTGAATGTTTCTTTTATTTATTAAAATACATATATATATATGTTTAATATAAAAAAGTAAGATATATGCCAATCATAATACATATTTTCGCTTACTAGTCTATTAATAAAACAAAGATGTGTGAAGAGAAGAGTTCAAAATATCTATTAAAATCACAGTATCTTTTTTGTTTTGGTATAACTTCATTATTTATATTTAGGAAAGACATTAAATCGTATAATTGAAAAGTTTAAGGATCTATTAAAGAACTCACGAAAACTTATCCAATACACTGGTTAATAAATAAGAATCATAATAATCATCTTAGAATAACACTGTATAGTATTAGTATAGCGTTATAATAGTATAGTATATAATATTATTATTTAACAATACATTATTACATATTATATACAATTATTTTATTACGCTACACTAATTTTATACACTATTATTCTAATATATATTATTATATATCTATATATTAAATATATAAAATTATTTGAACATGTCAATTAAAAGGAAAAACGTAGTCTATACCTCGAAGAAAAAGAAGTAGGTATATATATATGTGTTTATATAAAAGTTTGTATGTAGAGATATACTTTTTTCTTTTAATTTACATGTCCAAACAATTTTCTTTCTCCATTTATTTTTTTTTTGTATATTAATTATACTCACGTGTTAAATTAACAAATATATTAAGTATATTATTCGTAACTTGAGTCAAAAGAAACAAGGTTAATTACTTAATTTCTGGTCTTGAAGCGTGAATCATAAAAATATCTTAAGTGCCTATTACGTTTAATGTTGAAATGACCCGCGCTACCTGTGAGGTACGATAACATAACAATTCATTTTATTCTATGCTGTTAAAAATTTTTTGTATTATTTTTAGAAAGTCAGAACTATTTAAGACTCACCTCTCCCGATATGATGTTACCTTGAAGTTGAATTATATAATATTGCGTACTAATTAAAAAAAAGGCATAAATGCAAACTTTCTCTCTGTTACACTAGTTAAGGGATCCCCGCTGGGTTTGCGTTTTGTATTTCCAGGTCCTAGCAGCAGGTTCAGCACATCTTCTTCTGGTGCACATTTTGTTATACTATTACTTTAGATTCTTTTTTGATTTTCTTGGTGTTCTATGAAAACAAACAGCTGTTTTGTGATAAAGTTTTTGAATAACATTTTTTTGTTGTAATTTTGGTACATATTACAATGCAGAATATTGCTTTAGTCGTGTTGAGCTCTGCGTCCATCACAAGAATTATTATTTATGATCAGATACGATATGAACGAGCGAAATGTGTGTAAATATAAAAATGGAAAATTTTTCATGCTGTTACGAAGCATGCAAAATCCATATTAAACGCAGCGTAGAGAGGTAAAAACGATGCTTATGACATTAATGGCATCCCAACCATAATTGTTTCATAACTAAAAATTTTTTAAAAATATCACACAATTTTATTTTCTAAGTGAATTTTTTGAAAAAATTTTAATTTTTGCTTTTTGTGAGGTGACTGCTGGATAGTTTCATTTTTTCGATTGTCTAACTGCAAACCTCTGAGATAATAGAAAAATAATAGAAATAGAAAATAGAACAATACTGCATATAAAAAAGTTATAGAAATATGGTTTATTCTATGTAAAACTCCAATTAATGACTGACAAATATTTTAAGATAATTGTCTTAGAAGATTGTAATTCAACTTAATTCTAAACAATTATTAAAAATAATTTTGAAATATATTTTTAATGAATCTTTGTTCCTTTAAATACATTTTATGCATTTCAAAATAACTGAGTTGGGCGTCGGAAATGATGCTCTTGTTTTGAGAATTTAATAATTCGCTAATCGTTAGCTCCCAATAGACAATAGGTTTTAAAAAACAAGTTGACAATCCCAAAACTTTGCTTTAACAGGTTTAGAACTTTAAATAAATATTGATAAACGACAAGAAATTGATGACCAATTGAACCAGATCTGTAAATATTTCTTATATAAATTGTATTTGTTACATCGTTCAACATTCAAATCAGCTTTTTATTTATATGTGGAATTAAAAAAACTGTTTTTATGAAGCACAAATTAGCTTCATTAGTGCTTAAATTTTTTTAATGGATTAATTCATACTTATTGGAAGCCAATTTATTATTTAATTTCCATTTGCAGTTTTACCATAGTTTAATTTTTAATAACTTAATAAAAGAACAAACTTCTGGCATGAGAGGAAATAAATAATCCAAATCTTTCATTGAAGTAATAACCCATATAAATTGCTTAACCACCAACTGATAAATAAAGAAAGAGTTTTTAATTCAATTAATAACCTATATGGAAAATTCAAGTGAAAACCTTTATGACAATATTGCCATGTTTTCCATATCTATAGTCTACACTTAAATGTATGGTTTTTAAAATAGAAACAAAAAATATTACTGAAAAAGTCATACACTTAAGTAACACTTAAATAGCATTGTATGGTAAAATATGATTTGCGAATAGTTTAGATTAAGAAAGGTTATTTTGGTTGACCATATGCCACTCGGAGCCGTATTGGACTTAAACGATACCAGATAGAGTTCACCTTCAGGTAGGCTTATAGGATTTTGTAGGATTTTGATACTTTTTGCTAATCTTAGGAGTGCTAAAAGTGCTATTCCGGTACTACTAGTATTTTTTAAAATACTAGCGTAATTTCTCGCTGATCGTCTGCCGAAATTCCAGTACATCAGAAGGGCTCTAAACTAGTTAAATTATTGTTATTATTATCTATTGTGAATTGTGAATCATTAACATTAATTTAATTTTAAATAAATCATAAAAATCTTTTTGGCGTCTACTAAGCGCTGTTGACAGCTCAATAGTAGTATCTCGTAATACTAATAACGAAAATACGGAATGAAAAATGTCAATAAATATCTGGTAAAATAATAAAGAACCTCTCACTAAATATATATCTAATATCTTTTTAGCAATTAGTTCAAAAGTGACATGGCCTATATACTCTAAATATAGAACCTCTAACTAAATCCTTCTGAACATGTTAAAAGTATTTAAAATCGGTTCTTATCGGACACTGACGTACTACCTACCTTGCGAAAAGTCTTGTAGATCGTTGTAGATCGTGCTTGTCGGTACGATAATAGTGCAGTCTTACCCAGAGCCACGCTTAAAATTATGAGCTCTCCATTTTCCCATTTACTCAGCTTTATAGTTGTGTATTGTTACTTTGATTCTTATAGCCTCAAGCTTTTACCCATTATCGCGAGATAGTGTAGTATCGAAACTAATAAAGAAAAAATATCGAATCCAAATTCCAATTGATTCTTTTATGATACACGACCTATAGTTCTATAGTCGGTTCAATGAATTTCCTTTCTAAGAAAAAGTTGTAAGTAACATACCAGAAAGATTCTCTGAGAATAACAAATCTTATATATAAATTGCATTCGCAATAAGGAAAATCCTTGACATTACATATTTTGGTATATCATAAATCTACCGTATAAACTATACAACTTTAATTTTACCTATATAGATAACTTTCCAATAATATTATTTCCAATTATATATTTTCCAAATACTTTCATCCGATATTTTGCTTATTATATATTTTAATTTATCCAAGAGAGGTTCTAAAAAATGATATATTGTAGTTAACAATATTAGTATGTTTTTTTTTATGCAATATTATAATAATATTTGCAGTATGAATATTTGAAATCCTGCTCAGAAGGAGGACAAGCAACCCAAACACAATAATTTAAAGGCGCCGATAAAATCGAAACCGAAGTTCGAATTCAATCACCCAAATATCAATAAAAACTCCAAAAATAAAATAAAATTAAATTAATAAAACCAAAAACAACAACAAAAACAAAACCAAAAACAACAGCAGTTAAAGTAAAAACCAAAGGCAACTACAAAAGCAACAACAAAAAACCAATGATGATGATGACATTTGCAAAGTTTTTCTTGTTATTTTTTTTTGTTTTTGTTTTTGTTTTTTAGTTGATTTCTCAGTCAAGTTCAGTTTCACAATTTGTTTGGCGCGTATTTATTTCAAACTCGTGTAGAATGTGCGCATTGTATTTGCTGTTGTTGTTGTTGTTGGAACAACAATATCAGGCGGCGGCATCCAGCCCCTCTCGTATCAGAATCTCCCATAAGTATGTTGGCTTATTTTTCTGTTGCCAGTGCAGCAGTGGGGCAAGTATTTTCGTATCATTTGAGTGGAAAGCATTTTGTAAATATTTTTGTTTTTCCTTTGCTTTTTGTTTTTGTATGAAATTTTTGTTGTTGTTCGATTGCTGTTTTTTCTTTCATTTGTTGTTGTTGTTGTTGTACTGCGTATAACTAAAAAATATTTTATTTGTTGTTTTAAGAATATTTTGTGTAATCTTTTAAACAGACAATGATGACAGCAAAAACAATGACGATGGCAACAGCCAAGGCAATCGCAATAGCAACAGCAACAGCAAAAGCAAAAGCGATAGCAACGGTGGTATTTCGCAAAGTCCTGAAAAAAATTTCCTATATTTAAAAAATTTTTTTTTCAGCCCTTAATTTTGAATATTTTAACACGTGCAACTCCAGACGATAATACAGTGGGCCTATTTATTTTTTTTTTTATGTATAATATATCAATATTTTATTATTATTTTATAAAGAGATTTCGAAAAGTAGTGAACTACAACAACAAAAATTATTTTAACATTATTTCAAATAATTGAATTTTTCACTGACCACACAGCTGTTTGGAGTATTACTCATCATCAGTGGTCCTGGAATCATTTCTTGTATTTAATTATTCATAAGTGATTTTTTGAAACTGCAAGTACCAAGGATTAAACTCGTGCCCTGCCAAATTTGAAACTCGGAGTCAAATCCCGACAATAATCATAGGTGTAGATATATTTTGTTAGTAACAGTAAAAAATAATATTTGTATACATATTTAGGTATATAGTTCATCTATTTGAATTTAGAAAGAAAAGGAGCAAACGAGAAAGCTACACCAGAACAAACTACCAGCGCTATCAGATTATAGGGACTTCTAACGTACACAATTATAGAATTGCAAGGAACTAAATCAAAATAACTTAATAATTATTTCGGAAGTTCTGAAGTTCTGAAACGAGGTGGTTATGCTAAAGGTTATGCTAGGGGCAACCTAAAAGGATTTGAAGATTTTATATACAAATAGACTAAATAAAAAAATCTTAGGAGTCATTACAGTTGTTCTGACTGTGCAGTTTAGTTGAATTTATTATCTTAATAAAGTGATCATTTATTCTAATGGAACTTTCACGCTTTGTAGAAAATAGTATGAAACCTCAAATCAAGTGCTAGGAGTTTGATCGGAACAAATGTTTCATGAAATCCATTAATGGGGCACAATAAATCGTTAGGTCGCAGTATAAAATTCTTGGTCTTAATAACAATATTTTAATTGAAAATTAATATATAAGTTAAATTCGACTATAAACTGTAGTTCTGATATTTAAAACTTGTTGCTGTAATTGTTTTTTATTACACCAAAAGATGTTATTTCTCTAATAATTTGATTTCTCCAATAATTTATATCTGTAATAACTTGCTTTTTCTAAAAACCGTACAAATTATATTTCATATTGTACTTACTTGCCTTTTGCTCAATTGGTCACCCAGTAGAAGGATAAGAGGATAGATTCGGGATTACGAGAGCGTCCTGATCTATGTCACGGAGGATTTTGGATATAAAAGTAATACTTCTGTAGTTGGATTTAGAAATCCAACTTCTTTAGTTCGATATAAGAGTTGTAGTTCCATAATTCGATATAGAAGTCCTACTTATAATCCTACTAATCCTGATCCTACCATCCTACTAATTATAGTTTGATAGTAGCTTAAAATAGCTGCAACTTCAAAATGACATTAGTAAAAACAACCTTTACAGAAATTAGCACATTTAGTCATTATTTTTTACTTAAATTTTAATAAATGAACTGAAATTTTTTTTTTTCTAATTATAAAATCACTTCTGTTGTTAGTTCCTTGTGTTAAAAGTCCTGGAAAATTTTAAGATGGCGTCTGAAAATTTCAACTGTTAGTAAATATTAACACATATTCATTTATTGTTATTAGTATTTTATTATTAAATACTAATTTAAAAATAAACCTGTTACGGTTAGTTGAAAAATGTATGCAAACCATAATATTATCTTATATTATGTATAGGGATTATTTATATGGATTATATATATAAAAGTAAACCACTGTACCTGTTTTGCTGCTTATTTAAAAAACATTAAACTGCATTTAATTTTTAAATAGTCGTACTTCTACGTCCAAAGACTGCCTGCCTGCCTCGGTTAGTAACTTCGCTCCTCAAAATGTGCTCCTCATATTTTGCGACAGGCTGTCTTGTTAGTCAGCAATTCAGTTATTCGAGTCATCAAGCTGTCATGACTTCTAGAGAGAGTTTTCTTTGATATTCTGCTTCTGCTGCTATTTCCCTCCATTATTGTTTTGTATCTCAAAACATGACACTATATAAAATAGAAAAAATTTCGTTAAATGAATATATGTGCGAGTATCTGAAAAATACATAATATTTATAATGAAACCAGTTTTGTTCATAGGTTGTCAGAAAAATGTCAGACTTTTGGAAGACACGCATAAGCAAATCTAAACGAATTCCGACAAAAAAAAAGAAAACAAACAGACAAAAAAATTAGAAACTAAATAAAACAAAATACATTATATATGTAAATCTGGATATATATATATATTTATATGTATATCTTTTTTTTTGTGAAAAATGGTGCCAAAATTATTTTGTTCTCCCTCAATGATTACGGCGGTGGAAGATACTTTGAATGAAGATTCAATTTCGCTTTGAACTTTTAAAGAAAGTTTTTTTTTACACAAAATTTGCAATAATATATAAAAAAAATTATGTAGGTTTTATTGAATATTTTTGTTAAATTATGTTTAAAGCAATATTTTGAAGTAGAATGAGAATATTTAAGAACTTTTTTGAAGTGCTCTACTTGTTGGAAGATATTTCAAAGTAAAACTATAGCTATCTTAATTCATCATATAATGGACCAATTTGGTGAACTATACCATAATAGTTCCTCAAAACATAAACGATATTTAAACCGAACTTGAAACTTGGTCTTCGGCCTAAATACTCTTTTTATAAAGTTATCAAAACATTATTGACCATTTTAGTTAACTATCAGTGGGGTCCTCAACGCATTAGTGATATTTGAACCGAATTTGACACGCGGTTTTCGCTCCAAATACTTTCCTTTATAATATTATTAAAAAATTATTGTTAATAGTTAATTCTAATATAAGTTAACTTTAATCAACTATCAATGAAGTCCTCAATATGTTAGTTTATTTAAACCGAGCTCTCTAACGAGGTCTGCGGTCTTCATTTTTTTTTGTATAAAATCATTGAAATTAAATTATTATTGACAGCTTTAATTAACTATCAGTGAGGTTCTCAACATATTAGTAATATTTTGAAACTCGAATTTGTTTAAATACTTTTTTTTATAAAATCATTAAAAAACTATTGACCGCTATAGTTAACTACTATAAGATTCTCTACACACTAGTTTATTTAAACCGAACCCGCTAACTTGGTTTTTGGTCTAAATATTTTCTCATAAAATCATTAAAAAATTTTTGACTACTTTAGTTAACTATCAGTGAGGTCCTCAACACTATAGTGATATTTAAACCGATCTAGTTAACTCATTTTTAGATCTAAATGCTCGCTTTAAAAAAATTTTTCTAAAAATTTATCAACTATATATCATTCATTCACAGTTAAAAGGTATCTAATTACCATCACTAATGTATATAAATTAAAATTGGTTCTCAATTTCACTAATAAATCTCAATTATTAACGAAATCATAAAGGCTATGTAAAGTTAATAGCTAACTAAGCTGCAATTATCAACTAAACAATTTAAGCAGCTCCTTAGCCAACATTCTAGCCAAATCGAAATGTTACTACCAGTACCTCTCAAACACACATCGCTGCAGATATAGCTGATATCTTGTAGTAGAAATAAACAAAATTTCATAAAAATTTGCTTTTGTAAAAACCAGTATTTAAGTTGTCTTATTCGAGATACATCAAATGTGTAGAAAAGCGCAGCAGAAATTATGGAAACCCAAGGAAAAAAACGCTGCTTATGATTTATGGGATATCTTGACAGTTTCTGCGTTTACAACATATTATCTGCGCATGTTGCACACTTTTCATTAGTAAATCAAAGATAATATGTGTTTTCCAACAGTTTTTGCTGCTATTAGACTTTTTTCGCATTCAAACGGGCCTTCGTACCCGGTCTCTGCATTACCATTTCGAACGCCATAATAACCTCAATTAAATTAAATTGCTGCTTAATAGGAAAAAGTAACACGACTGTCGTGTTCTTGATTAAATTTGTCTGCAATATATACATTTTTTCATCTCTCGGTTTTTTGCATGAAAATAAAGTCATCACTTGGGATCGTTGATTTGC
>NC_051847.1:167133093-167144701 GCF_002237135.1 Teleopsis dalmanni
TCGATTTCATTATAATTTGGTTATGTTAGCTTGGATTTTTGACAGCCAACGAAAATATTTCGATAAATTTTATCAACTTTAATGGTAACAATTATGGCTACTATTCTTCTCTAAAAGTATTACAATCTTTTAACGTTGGAATAACTATATCCGTTATACATATACAATGTACTTTACATACCCACATTTACTTTATTCTAACATAAGTTTTGCTTTTCCTTCGGGATTATTACAATCGTCGTCGTCGTCGTCGTCTTCGTCATCATCGTCGTCTAAGTAATCACATACAAAGTAACCTGAATGAATCCAAAGTAAATGGCATGAATGAAAGCTGCAATTTGTATGATTTATGACTGTTATTAAGGTGAAAATTTTATTGATATGAATATCTTGCAAATATACGGCAAAATACGAATTAAATACAAAAAGACTTCACAACTGGTAAGGAATATTTTTCCATTCTTTGCTGTATATTACTCAGCCGCTTGCTTACCTGAACTGTTTTGACCGGTTAAGTTAGACTGGTTCCAACTGCTGTGGGTTTTTTTTCTAAGTTTTCTGTATGAAACACTAAATTGCCCCCAACATAAAGGCACAAAATATAAAACAAAAGAATTCCAGTGTGGAAGTATATAAGTTAAATATAAAAAAAAATTAATTGTATATAAATTGAAATAACAACATATGCAGAAATTCGCACGATATTTCTACCGATTCGTTTCCAATAAAGTAGTTGGAGTATTCATCATTAATTAGGGAGACCACAAAAAAAAAAAAAATTATATAAGGAAAAACTAGAAAGTATAAATGCATTTAATTGAAAATTTAAAAGAACTTTATGTACTCGTATATAAAAATATTAATATTACTCAATTTTTGAATTTACTGAAAATAATTTTCTCTCTTGGCAACTTTTTATCATGTATACATGATGTGTTGCTAAAATATTTAATAATTACCGTTTTTGGTTGTCAAAAGATAATAAGTAATTCATATATAATTCAAGTACATTGATAATTGTGCCTTAAGGTTAATTTGTATATAAAAATCATTATTCAAATTACCACATTGAGTGCAATTTAACCCAAGTCCGCTATTTCCAACTTCATAGATAATGTATGTAAATGCTTTGCTCTGAGTTACAGTTTCCATGCATAATTCGAAAAAATAAAAATATTTCCATAAAGTCTAAAAAAAAGTCTAATTGAAGATAATTGCAACGCTGGTGGTGCTGTCATAGACGTGATAATATACTGATGACCAGCATTCGATTTGAACATTATATTTTTTTGTACGAGTACTCGTATAACACAAGGAAAAATAAAACTATTGAGTCAATCAATATTTAAATCTTAGGAAAATAAAAAAAACGCAGCCATACAAAATTAGCAGGCATACGCGATTTCGAAAAAAAACCGCTTCAAATTTACGAACAAATTATGTATTAACTTAGCTCGAACTACCTAAGCCACTAGCAAGTCCACTAAATTTCAAATTCAGTTCTAACTTAAACTGACCAAACATCACAGATCATAGACAGCAGATAGCTACGCCGGCCTCACCAATGCCAGGCCATACGACGTACACAGACACACATGTGCCAAGACTCTCTTGCTCATGCCAATCCAAATTGACCACACCGCACCGCATCGCACCGCACCGCACCGCATCGCACCAAACTAAACTAACCAATTCCACTCAAAGCGTTTGCATTTTGATTGATTTTAAATGATTATGGCTGACAGTGATTTATGTCCGACCGCTTCCATGTACTCGGACTCGCAGCAGTGGAGCTTAAGATGGCGCGAGGAGTACTGCTGGCTGCACGTAAAACGGAATCAGACCAACTCATGTGTGATATAATAAAATGCATGTACATAAACACCATACTTGAGTTAGATCCACACGCACCAGGACTTTGTGGCTCTGAAATTTGCGTTACTTTGAGTTACCTTCAAGTATTTGCTTAGTCTTCGATTTGAATGGGATTTCCTTTTTTTTTCTATTTTAATTTTTTTTATTACTGTTTTAACATAAAAAAGCATGGAAAAAAGTTAGAAACGGCAAACTTAAGTTCACAAAAATTCATAACACGTTCTTGACCCAATATATCGAACAAAAACGCCCACAGTGTTGCCGGAGTCCGCAAATTCGATTTAATTTCCATTGCGAGATTGTGACTTCTGTGTCTCGTGTGTGCCTGTGAAAACAGGAAAAGATTTTATTTTCGGAATTGGCAAGCAATTCTTATTCATTGTTCCAATAAATCGTTTTGAACTTTTTCATAAGCTTTTTTACATTTTCGAAAACAATTTCATGTAGTTGACCTTAGAGTTATTAAATTTATATAAGCCATTTATGGAGGCAAACTGTCTTTTAATAGATTTTATTATAATAATATTAAAGAAAAAAATCTTGACATATTAAAGTTAATGGATCTTGGAAGAAGTATAGAGTTATGCACTGTAACCAGAGCTGTGCAGTACTGATTACTTTTGTAATTAGATTACCCACAATTTTTAATTATAGGTAATTGTAATTTGATTTAATTAAAATTGTACGTCGAATCTGTAGTCTAGACAGTGTAGATATTACTAAAGGAACAAATAGAGTAGTATAAAGCACATCCATAGAAGAAGAAATAGCAATATTTCTTGTTTTGTTCTAGACGCACCGTTGATCATAGAGGCTTTGTTATCAATTCAAATCAAACTCTGTTAGTGGAATTGACAACGATATAGGTCCATGGATAATTTGCATCTTTATAGTGAGTACCTAAAACCATGAGAGTTCCATTTCAGTATCGCTCAAACAGTACTGCAATTTAATCTTCTGAGAGCATCTTCTATGTTTGCATTTCTGAGTTCCTACTATTATTTTAGTGCAGCATGAACTTATAGTTCAGTATTGGATATGCTCCGACGCCACCAGATGCACACGATTCTTCATAAACTTTGATTAAGAAAAACAGAATCCTTACCTGGATTACTACGTTATGGAAATTTGAAATAAAATTCTGTACATCTCTCAAAGCTGAGTAAAAGCCCTCTACCCTCTAGCCTTGATTCTACCAACAACATTTTATTCCGCTCCGCTTTAATGAATTATTGATTGTACATATTTTAGCTAGTCAGATAAAAATTGCAGAGAAGTTAAAAGGCACAAAATGTTCTAACCCCATAACCGCTGTTCATTATCTAAGAACATGATTGTTTATGTTAAATAACTATGGAGATCCCTTGATTCTCCGGTACAACCTTAACTAATCTATTTGTATAGATACACATGAGGGTACGTTTTAATTATTTAGTAAGATCGACTCGAACAATAGTTGCATTGGCATATAACTTCATAGAAGTAGTTATTTTTAATAGTTGTCTTCAGCAAAATCCATTGTGAAATAACATAGTTCCTCGTTGTGTCTGAGAGTTCATCGTCGTGCCTGGGAGTTCTGCCTACACGGATTTACTTAAACACTAACTCCAATTTAAAGACTATATGTTTATACACATGTCTATAGTTAGTTCCAAGTTTCAAGTTAGCTCAAAGTTCGAAGTTAGTTAGTTGAAGTGAAGAGAGGAACGAATCCTTCTCAATTAGCTAAGAAAGCCGTTTTAAATGCACAATTCATCGTAATAATGGGTAGAAGAAGGTCGAAGTAGAACCAGCTAGAAGCAATCTAGCATTTCCATATATTTCCAAACTCTTGAAAGCTTTTTTCCAAGAAGTTACTCCGCTGCCAAAATGACTATATTATCTATATACTCGGGATACTATGGTTAGCATTACTATAACATCTTTTTTAGTGGCTTGTGGATCAAACCTGTATGGATATAGTTACATATATAAGATAATGAAGATTTTAATATATACATTTTTGTGATTGAGCTGATATATATCATTAGTTTAAAGCCCTGACATTAACAGTTTCTCAAAAATAATCATATGACTATAGCAGGTCTCTATTGTTAATTTTCTTATTGTTTAGACACTGAAAAACAACAACAAAGAGAAGAAGAAATATATTAAAATCATTTTATTAATAGTTTAGGGAATGAAAAGCAACAATATGTGAAAACCACAATATTCACACAATTCTGGCTTTGACACCAAGTGAAACACATGCCACGTTTGTAATAACAAAAATTCAAACTTTGCAGAAAAGTCCTTCCGTTCAGTTTGCTTAACTCAATTTCTCCACTTTCTTTTTTTTTATTTTTTTTTTTATTTTTTATTTTTCGTTGTTGTTTTTCGTTGTTGTAAATTATTCGTCCGACTGAAAGTAATCGAATTATTTTCAACAGAATAATTTCTAATTGAAAAATATTGTAACTCATGTATGAGTGCGGCCAAAAAGGACTATAGATGAATCCTTGCCAATACAATCACATCAACAAGCGTACACACATACATTCGCCATTTCTGCGATCTGCGAATAGTCAAACAAAACTACTAAGGCCGACACTGGAATGGCACTGGTACTAGAGAGTCTCTAATATTGGATTTAGTAGTTGGAGCTGTTTTGGCTGTGTGGCTGTGTGGGTTTGTTGGTGAGTTGGTGAGTTGGCGGCGTTGCTATGTGCCACATTTGTATGCCACTGACATGGTTGTCATCTTGAAAATTACTTTTTGGATTTTTTTTTTTTTATTTTTGTTTTTTTTTTTTGTTTTCATTTTCATTATGCGATATTTAGAAATTGTGTGAAAATGCCGCGAGCGCATTGTTATCGCTTCAGTAGATGATGCCTCTCACTTCCTTTAGTGGTTATAGCCAGCGATTGTTTGTTTGCTTGTTTGTTTGGATGTACTTTCACGGTCCACAACTATGTTTGGTTCTAAGTATATTTCCGACATTTAATTTTTGTTGGAAAATTAATACTAGCTCACAAATACACACACACACACAAACACACACACACACACACACACACACACACATACATAGATACGTACATGAGTTGGATTTGACTTGTAACATTTTGCCATTCGTGGGCTAAGTTTGTACATTTAATAATAAATACTAGGCAGCAGGGAGGAAGGGACAGAAGTGGATGATGTACTTCTCTGTTTTTGATTGTGTCGCTGTAATATGATTGCTCTTGCTCGAACCATTCCTAATACAGTCAAGTAGTCGAAACAGTCGAATAGTCAAGTATGTGCATTCAATTAGAAATCGCTGTTAAATGAATTTGCAATGGGTGGGCTGGCGCTGTTAATGTATTTTCGAGGCAATGTGTATTTATTTAATTTCCGCGTACGGCGCGTGTGACGAATTTTTAAGAGCATTTATACATTTGCGATAAGCTTAGGTGCGAAAAGTAATTTTCATAAAAACAAAAAAAATTTTTTTTTTTACATAATATTTGAAGTTATATGAGAAACTACTAACCAGTAATATTTGTATATATTATCTTCTTCATTGCATTGCGTTCTCAGGGAAACATGGGCCCTGAATAAAGCTAATCGCAGTCCACAACGTAGCGTCGGTACTTATAATAAGCCGCTACAAAAGGTGTCTGTTCGCCAGGTTAAAAGCAGTCCAGTTAAGAATGGCCTGTCACTACGTGCAAAGCTTACAGGACTGAGAATTCACTTGTAAGACATCGTCAGGGCTTTGCTCCCTTTTTTAACTATTTTCTAGAAATAAAAGATGAGTCCCAATCCTATGGAATTACAGTCTCCAAGTAGTTCCCGTATATATATGGGGAATCCACCTGCTTCGGCAGCACGCACAAGGTATTTGAAGGTGCGAAACTCACGTTTAGACAATATCTCTTCATGAGGTACTACTATATATAATATAGTATTGTATAAAGAAAAAAAAAAAGTTTGAACATATCAAGTCTAATGCTAAACTAGATTCTTATTTCATCAACAGATATGAAATAAATACCAAAAAACAAACCACAGTATTAGTAGCCATAACAGTTTTAGAGTAGCCATATTTTTTTTCGTTTTTTTTTTTGATATTCTGGAGAATTGCTCCATACATACAGCAGCCATCAGTCATTGTCAGAGGGTGTTTTTAGGCAAGTGTCACAAGTACGAAACTGTCATGTCCACACAAAAATACAAAAAATTCATATTGCAAGACAAGCTAAAGCAACTGCTGAGTGTTTTGAAAATTTACCCTCCAACCCAGTCGACAAAAAAAAAAAAATACCCAAAAATAAGGTTGAAAATTTTACATTCAGTAAATGACAAAAAAAAAATAAAAAAAAAATAAAAAAAATTAAAAGCACTTTCCTTTCACAATGTGTATTCATTGATACAACAGCGTGAACGAACTTTTTTACTATGTGACTATGTGACTATGTGCCACCGCGTATAGTTTCAATTACGAAAAGTGTGCAATGAATACATTTTCAGAAGTTTTTGTATTCACAAAAGAAAATTGTTTTGACAATCTGCCTTAATTCTACCCATTTCACAGAAAATATATCAGTTTTCATTTTAATTTTGGAACCATTGCTCTCCTCTTTTCCTATTTGTGGTTAAAGGAAAAATAAATATTTAAAGTCAACGTCTGCTTTAAAAATTGTGTAATTATTATAAAAAATTTATTTCTTAATAATAGTAATGAATAAATTACATATTAAACAATTTAATTAAATAATTTATATTTAATATAATTACACATTCAAATAATAAATTACACACTTTTGTTAAGTGAAGTAGTGTAAACGCAATAAAATTTACACCTAAGTTGGTTTTTGTCTATAGTCTTTTTTGTCTTCAATGACAGACATAAGAACAAATACACAAGAAAAAGCAGTAAGAGACCCACATACATTCCGTACATAAATACATTATAATAATAAGAGCAACGGGTCATATCACAATCACATACTTCTGCTTAATAGTATTTTTGGTGACAATATAGGAATAACGACTATTTTGAAGAAAAAAAAATATATCTCAAAAAAAAATTAAAAAAAAAAACTAAACAGCATAAAAAAAAAGAATTTCAGTAGTTCTATTCTTAAAAAATATCTTCAATGCTAAAAATCTAAGTCCATATGCTTTAAAACAGATCTTAGTTTCAGTTAAAAATAGAATTAGGAACAAGTTAGTAAAACTAGGATTAAAAGCAACCTTACTAACAAATGAAATCTCATTAAAAACTACTTATGAGCAGACTAAAATCAGAAGAGGCCTTAACAGAATATTCAATTCTGAACCCTCTCAAAGTTACTCATGATCAGACTAGAGTCAGAAGCATCCTGAACCAACAAACAAATTTTGTTACATTTAAATGGTGGTCAGCATCAGACTAAAATCAGAAGGATCTTTATAGGAGTACTAAATTATTATCTCATTAAAAATTGCTCTTAAACAGATCAATCATCATATACAAATGGAAAAGTACGTTAGATTACTCTTCCATCAGAAGCACTCTCAAGAGACGTATAAATCTTAAGTCTTTTTAAAGTTGCTCAAAATCAGACTAGAATCAGAAGCATCTCCGATATACAATCAAATTGTAATCTTATTAAAAACTACTGAATAACATATCGATCATCATTTTTCGAGAGCAGCAGCGCAGAAATGAGAAACCACGGTAGGCTGCGAAACTAATATGAATAAGTGACAATTTATCGAGAATATATATCCTACTGTCTAGAGCTCAAATCAAATTGACATAATTCGTGGACAAACAAAAGCTTATCTATTGTAAATTGTAGCACATACATAGACTTAATTAATACTGTTCATAAAATATGATCCATTTTTATGATTCAAAAACTAGAAGGCAAAAAATATAATATTGAATTCTGGGCTGCTCATTACTCTATTAGTGTTTTCTAAAGTAGATGATATCCTACATAAATATATAAAAACTAAAAATACGATCCATTGTATTTTCATTATTTATTTTCCATTGATCTATTGTAGAATGTCAAAAATTTAATATTTGATTTTAGATTTATCATTTTTGTATAATTGTTTCTAAAGTAGATGCTTTTGAGTATAAAAATATCATTAACATTATCTATATTTTGTAAAATTTGAAAGTTAAAAAATGTTTGGTGTTCAATAATACCCTGAAAGTACATTTAGAAAAAGTTACATATAGTAGTCAAGCATAACAAACTATACTTATTCCCACTATCCACTATACTTATTGCTTAATTTCAAACCCGAAGTAATAACTAAGATATTAGCATAGATATGCACCTAATTCTATATGTGGCAATGGACTTCTTTCTCAGTTTTTTAGAGTTATTAGGACCACAATTTGGAACTTTGGCTGTATTGAGCGGTACTATATAATAAATACTCTCTGATTGTTTAGAATATAGCATTTAATCATATATTCTTCATAACACATAAAAAATTTTAAGACTTCGTATTTAATCACATATTCTTTTTAAAATTTAACAAGTTCCTCTGGTAAAAGTATATCCGCCCCAGTTCAAAACTTCAAAACTTGGATACTTAAGTTTTTAATATGATCTCATTTATCAAAAATTTTTGATATTCAAATACATCACATCACATCATATTTAAATTACACAAGAAGAATAGTCAAATAGAGATGTCGGTGATTCATTGGTAGTTAACATATAACATCTTTTCATTAATCACTCTGTGGTGTTCCAACAAAATGGCAATTGGTTTACAATGTTAATACGTAGCAATTAAAAAAACACCCAAAGCATGGGAGAGAGAGATTACGGAACATCCATACAATAAGAATTCCGAGAAATATTGAACTTTTTGCAAGAAATAGCAATCATGTCATGTAGTCACACATGAGCCGATTTGATCAAAATTTTTTGTACGGCCGTACGTTTTAACATTTTGTTGTGCTTATTTACATACATGCATACATGCACGCACACGCATACATATTTGTAGAAATTTTTTAACAATTCTGGAGCAACATCTCGACTGCTGTTGTTTGTGATGTTGCCTCGTTGTGATGATGATTAGATGGTTTATTTTGTTTTGGATGCTGTTTGGGTTTGTTGCTCACATGTGTGTGTGTGTGTGTGTGCGTGCGTGTTTGTTTGTTTGTTTGTTTGTAAGTTTGGCGTTCTTTACGTAAAGCTTCTCGTATTTTTTTTGTTTTTTTTTCGTTATTGTATTATGCGACCACACTTTTGGATGATTTTTTGTTGTTGATTTTCTGTTTTTGGTTTTTTGTTTTTGTATTTTTTGTTCTTTGTTTTGTTTTTGTGTGTGCCTTTGTTTTACGATGCGTGCATTTCATTTCATTTGATTTCCTATGGCAGCAGCCACTGTTGTTGTGTTTTAATTTTTTTAAGCTGAAGCTGATGCTGATGTTGTGCGCCCATGTTTGTTCTTTTGACAAGCAGTCAACCCGTCGTCATTTCATTTATTCGCTTGCTCTCGCTCCCTCTCACACATTCAATTATTTTTGTGTTCTACCCTTCCTACCATTCCATTTCATTCACATTCAGATTCAGATTCACATTCACAGTCCCTTTCCCCTAACGTTTTCATTTCCCGTGAGTATGTTTGCATGTCTGTTCGTCTCGGCTGTTTGTCGAAGAACAACGTTACTGCTACGTACGGTACACATCCGCCGCGTCCTTGTCGCTTGTCCGTCCGCTTATCCGTCCGTCCGTCTAACTATGCATACGTCTGTCCAGCCATTTTGATTTATGTTCATTTCATTTCGGCGTTCAATACTCATATGCGATTCTGATACTGATTCGGGCTCTGGCTCTGCTTCTGGTTCTGGAATGTGCGGATATGGGTGTTTGAAATCTTTTGTGTTGTGTATTTCTCACATGTTCCATACCATACATCGGTATAACAGCGACTCAACATAGTACAATGAGCTGTGAGGAGCAAAGGCAAACGAATTGCCCATTAGTGAGTGTATGGGTGGTTCTAATTTTGCAATTCATGTAAATATGCCGATTCCGAGCAGTGCTGCTCAGTGCCGACATAGTATAGCGACATAGACAAGCAGGACATGCGAAGGACAAAAGTTTCAATTAAATTCTTTTTGTTTTTCTAATGGCAAGCCTGTTTTCTATTTGAAATTTCAATTCACCGGATCTGGTGAATTGTTTTTGATATTTGAGTCATTGCTTTCTCTTTTATAAAATCTTTTTTATTATTTATTTTCTTTTTTTGTTTTTATACATCATTCTTCGTTGCTATGATTTTTCGATTGGCACAGACATGTGAACCATCAAGAATACCTCATATAAAGATAGCAAGTTTGTATGTACCGCTGGCACACACACACACACACACACACACACACGTTGAAGAGATGATATAATGTTCTGTCACTCACAAAATCGGTGCAGTAGAATGTTTGTAAAATAGATTTTGTGGGGTTTTGAAATGCATTGAATACTGCTGGTTGAGTTTACGATCTGTGATATTAATGCATGTGCATGAGGGTGTTGACAGAGACAAGCGCAGGACTCCTTTGTGGCTCTAAAATTAATACGAGCAATTAAAGGAATTGCCTGCCTAATGGATGTTAAATGTTTCTGTTAAAGCA
Organism: Teleopsis dalmanni; assembly: GCF_002237135.1. Lineage (NCBI taxonomy): Eukaryota > Metazoa > Arthropoda > Insecta > Diptera > Diopsidae > Teleopsis > Teleopsis dalmanni. The sequence continues at coordinate 167,143,586 of NC_051847.1, forward strand.
GATGCCAAATTTAATTTAATTAGCAATTTATATAGATTTTAAAGTGAGGGATGAAATGCTAAAATCATTTCTTAACGGAATATAAACAAAATTATTTCAAAATATTAAAATCTTGCCAAAAATTTCAAACAATCTGGAGAAAAGTAATATAAGCAAGTTTTGTTTGTATTTTAATACATTTCAGATAAAAGAAATATTTGCCAAATTTTTTAATAGGTAAAAATAACATAATTTTTAATATATAATTTATAATTTTTTATAATTTACAAAAAATTCACCTATATTTAAAATCAAATAAATTTTTATTTTGAATTATAATTATTACAATTAAATCAAAATATAATAACTGCATTCACTTCTTGATAATCCCCTTAATATATATTAATTATATTGATAATAAATAAATACCAAATTTTTATATTAATATATACATATATTAAATACACAAATATTAGTAATATATTTATTATGAACATATACGAAGTATTTAGAAAATAATATGTTATTATAAAAATAACAAGAACAGTACACTTGTAATGACAAAAACCATTGTTGATTTATAACAATAATAAGTTAATATAAAATACAGAGTAAGCCCATGCATTTCATTCAATCAGTACTCAACTGAATATACAATATATTCTAAACATTAACTGAATATTACAACAAATAAAGGAACACAATAAGTACACAAGGCTACATCGTTGTTGTTGCAAATTTATTTATTTTTTCCATGTACATAAGAGCTTAAGCACTTGTGCCTCAAAAATGGACAATTTATTCAGTTAAATTCAGAAAAACTCGCGTTATCCACAATCAAAATCTGTTAGAATTTTGTAGGAATTTAATGAGATTTTTTAAGTCACCGTGGAAACCAAAATTAAGACTAAGACAAGACAAGAAAATACTGAAATGCTTTGTATAGTGATATTTGCGAAATATATTCTGAACATGACAGTCTGAGATGATTTCTAATAATTTCACTATTCTTATGAATACTGAACTTATTTATACTAAAATATGATATTATGATTGAATCGGTCATAAGCTACGTAAGAAATACAATATAAGAAATAATTTAATGACTACTAATTATGGGTAATATGGCAATACTAA
>NC_051847.1:167144801-167165940 GCF_002237135.1 Teleopsis dalmanni
ATAAATGCAGTTCTGTTTCATAGTAAAAAACTTAAAATAAAAACTAAGTTAAATGCTTAAAATACTTTAACTTTTAAGCAGTCGTTTTTATAAATAAAAATTAAATATATCTCACTTCGATTAGTATCGTTTATGTTATATATATATATATTATAAAATGCAGTATATAAAACAATCCAAAATTGCTGGATATTGTTCTCCAAATATATCAGTCGTCCTTTTTTCCAAAATTATGCTCTCGAAAGATTTGCTATGTGATTTAATTTGCTTAAAGTATGATTTTCTCACTTATAACTAAGTTAAGACTACAACTGCATAGTTAATTATAATCGATAATTGTTTTTTAAATAATATTTAATATTTATATTGCTTCCCGCAAGTATTAAACTATTCGGCACCATAAATACTTTTGACATTTTTAATGGCGTCTTCTAATGTTTTCATATTGCAACTTTTTCTTAAATAATGATGCTCCTGTCTCTCCTCAAGCATCTTAAGTAATTACTTATTTGTTCTTCTTTTAAAAAAAGGTGGTATATATACGTTTTTTTCCAATCTCATTAGTCGTAGTTCTTAAAATTGTAGTCCGTGTCGTCCAGCAATGCCACTTTCGTATAATTTGCAAAGAGATTCTGTTCGCGCAGTTGGTAGAATAGTCGATCCTGTAGAGCTGGTGTGTCCACCATAGGCAGATGTTGTACCAATGCCATCACTTGTGTACGCTTGTTGTTTTCGGCGTCTCTGGTAGATATATGTCCATATTGCTATTACTGATAATTGGGCAAGGAGGAATACAGTTGTTGCAACAATGAGTCCTGTTGTAAGAAATATTAAAAAATTTTGAAATTAACAAAAAGAATAAGGATTTTAAAGATAAAAACTATCAACAATATTGACTAGATTGAATCTGTGCTAAGTAATTTAAATAAAAATCTTGAAAATTAAAATTTTTGAAAAGAATTTTAAAATTTGTAGATTTGTTAAAAAATTCGTATAATTACATTCTCTTATCAATCTATGACTTGAATTAAATTATATAGATTTAAACCATTTAATTAGGGTTTTCACCTTCTGTTTTTTCTAATGTTTTTCCTCTAAGATTATTCTTAAGTACTAGGTACTTGCACATTCATATGTATATACTTCATATGTATGAAGTATATGAAGTACTTGTATTTGCCAGCACCTGTTTTTAATATTCTAATATCACAATATTATTGTGAAGTATAGGCTCTGTGATTTTTATATTTATTAAATGTTAAGGCAAGAAATTCATGGCCAATAAATATCATAATTAAAAAGTTATCTATCTTTTATCGCACTATAGTAGTATATTATTCTTGTCACCATATATTGTCTTCAGATCACATCATAAATTAGTAGTTGCAAATGTTTGTTTCTATAAAATATCTTTGATCCAATAAAAGTGTTTAACTTCTTTAAAAAAAATCATTTTTAGCTCAGAAGACTGCACTGGGCAATACCTCTGCTTTTACCAGCAATAAATAATTTTTTCCAATTTTTTTTAAATTTGTTTTCTATTTTGTTCTTTAACGACCTTAACACTATCGATATCTGTGAGCTGCCTAGCACTTCTTACTCCCCCGCATTTTACGCCACTTGTGCTTACCAATTGCATTAACGCAGAACCCTTGTGTAGCGTCATTAGAGATGAAAACGGTCTCTCCGCTGGTATCGTATGCGGATGTTTTGGTTTGCTGTTGCTTATCGAATCCAAATTTGTCAGTGATCTGAATTGATTGCACTAAAAGCATATCGTCCTGGCTGGGTTTTTTTGTTGTCTCACGACGAGATCGTTGTCGAGTGTTGCCAATAAATGTTTCTATTCGATTAGAAAAAAAAAATAGGAAAAGAGGAAGAAATAAAATAAAATAAAATTTAGTTTTATTGAAAATCGTGTAGGCGATAGTGACGAAAGTTACTTTAAATGATGAAGACATAAAATAAAACGTCATCATTACGAAAATTTAAGTACAGAAACTTTGCCCGCGGCTATTGCAAGCAATTTACAAAAATAAAAAAACAAAATAGTATGAACACATAACTTCAAGGAAGCGAGTAAATCGTGATAATGACAGTGTATCGACATGGCATCAAATATCAAATCTCAAACTTAAATCTTTTGTTTTTGTATTTCTTTAACTCTTATTTGTGCCACCTTCACTCACCTGTTGCGTTTAATGAACGCCTTCTTCTGCGTCCGTACGAAGTCAGCGATTTGAGTTCAGCACTGAAATCATCTTGGTCGCATTGTACGGGCTCACATGTTGGCATGCATGGTGTGACCAAAGCGCGGAATTGCACAACTTCAGACGATGGAAATTTGAAGGCATCAAAGTGTGACAACAGCACCTTACCAGATAATGAACTCTTGTTAATTGGTCCCATGATGAAGTGATCTGTTGGGCAACCCCTTGAGTCAATAAGCGTTATTTCAGCATTATCACCACCATCCATAGCCACAAGTTCGCGTACGAATATTTCATAAGGACTTTGCTCGTCAAGTATTTCAAATTTAAGTGCTAATGGATCGCCAACTTCAGCTGAACGCATAACATCTGAACCATCGCGTGATGTTATTTTCATGATGACATTAGGTGAATCGACTATTACTTCTTCTGATAGTGCTGGTTCTATATCACCCTTAACATCTAAGTCAACGTCATTCGTGACAGATTTGTTAGTTAAATCATATTGACAAGTAACTGCTAATCCCAAATCTGATGATGTCACAATTGTGTCATGATGTTGTATGACAACATCGTTAACATAGCGCCCTGAACCGCTTTGACGTACATTACACTCTAAATCTTGGTAGCCCATGCGCAATTCAAAGTCAAGTGCTGTCTTGACATCCACCGCGCAAGATTTTGGTGAACCCTTCGCATACACTTTGCCGTCGAATAGTTTAGAAGTTCTGATACGTGCGATCATATCACCTGCACCGCACTCTATTGTGACATTGTAACAAGAAGAGAGTTCATATGTAGATGCTTCCGGTACTTCTAAGTAAGGGTCCTCTACATCGGCTAATGTTGCTCGGCTATGATGAGATAGACGGCAGACCATATCACCAGTATCACCATAGTCATATGAGTGACATCTATTGTGAAATATAATTAGAGACTTGAGTTTTGTACTAAATGCTAGCGAATATATTTTTAAAATAAGCTGAGGTTTAATCTTATTACTTATAATAGTAGCAAGAATTTCTATTCGTGTATTTAACACTTATATTTATTGATATGTAAGAAACTTAATACCGATCTTATAATACTAGTTATTAATTCTATATTCTTTTCTCACTTACCTGTAAGGAGAATTTAAACATAAATCACGACACTCTTCTATACTACCCACGTCCTGATAAACAGAGTCAACGGTCTTCAAAATTCGACCGGACAAACGTTTGAATTCGCACAATTTATTTGGCTCTTCGGCGCAATTATTTTCCAAATAATCGATATCATCCCGCGGTTGGAATGCACTCGTACCGGCCAAAGTGATGCGATCCATTTCGGAGAGTTCACAAGTATTCGTATTGCGATAATAGTTTGCTGATCTGTAATGATAATTTAAAATGGTTAAAATATTTGTTGTTGTTGTTATTGTTGGTGCTGCAGATATCGAATTGCAAAATTGTTTATCTGCAAATCGCAAATGTTGTAGCAACATAACCTAAAAATGTCACACAATTACAAAAATGTTTATTACACATTGGTGGAACATTTCCAACGAGAACTTGTTGCAAACGTACTCGTATTAGCCTAAACAGGCAACACTAAACATGTGGCAACATTGGTGCAATGCCTAGCGCAACACGGCAGCACAAACAGGGACGTTCAATACGAAATTGGTTAAGTTTGCTCTTGGTAATGTTGCCACAATTGGATCAACTTTTATTGCTGCTGTTGCAGCAGTTGTAGCAGTTGTGTCAGTTGTGTTTTTGTTGTCAACAGCATTTATTTACGTCAATTAAAACAAAAATGGTAACGTTTATTGCGGCTTAAATTATTTCTGGCAATGGAATTTTATTGCAACAGTTTTAAGAGGCTTTAATATTTTGCCAATCGGCAGATAGCATCACTGTCTCTAACTCAGTTCTCAGTTGACTTGTTGTAGCAACTATTGCTATTGGACGATTTTGTGGCATTGCTTAAATGATATGTCGATATGTGTGTGGTCCTTGTGTTAAATAAGCGATCTAATCGCGTTGGTGTTGCATACTTAATGAAGCATCACTTGGTTTGGTTTGTGGCACAACTGCTGACAATTTTGGGCTCTCTTTTCGAGGAATGAACTGAATTTGTTTGAATTCTTGAATTTATTTAATTGCTATTATTTTAAAGTACAGCTTATTTATTTTTACGATTTCTTATTTAGAAATTCTATACTGAGATTTTATGATCTCGCATTAAGTTACTTAATTTGAAGTTCTTGCACAAAGCAATGATTAAAGATTTTCCTAAATTAAGTATTAACTTTTATGGAGCTAATAAAATTTGTATAAAAAGATATTGTGTTCCATTATTATTTCACATAAAGACTATAGTTATTTTTAATTTCATTTAATTTATAAAATATAAACAGTAAAGAAGAATATAATACTTTTGGAAAAGAACATAATCCGAATTTAAACAGAAATCTGTTCTTATAAGTTCAATCATGTTACGAACAGAGTTAATTTAATGCTGATATCTTTTTCTATAATATATTGTCTTTAGTTTTTCACTTGTAGCTATATTGACAACCAAAAGTTGGACTGTAGTATGATTTTTTGTTTATATTGAAAAATAACATTGATAATTTTGGCTAATAAAACGATAATTTGTACTATGGACTAGTGCTGTTCATATTATTCGAATTTTTTTAAAAGTCGAAGTTTTTAGATTATTCGAATATTCGTATTTCAACGAAGTCTTCGAAGTTGGAAATAAATTCGAATTTTTTGTAAATTTTTTTTCTCGAAGTCTTCGAAGTTCAAGTGCAGTGAAAAACTTCGAAGACTTCAAAGACTGTATCACACAAATTATTTGAGGGATGAAAGCATTTCGAATATTCGGATTCTTCGAATACTTCGTAAATTCGAATACGAACAGCACTACTATGGACAGACGTACAGTTGTCATTTTTACTCTAAAATTTATTTTCGCTCTGTATAATACATATATACATAGATTATAACTCTTGTTTTGTTAAACACATTTCTGGTATAAGGTAGGTAGTTGAATTGGAAAAAGTATCAAATCATCCTCAATTAATTAAGAAAGCCGTTTTCGAATCAGTGGACGCTTTAATAAATACAAATATCTGGGTAATATGAATGTTGGCAATTACACACAGTGAATTAAATGATGAAGTGCTTAAAAACTAAAGTCTAGTTATGGAAGACCTAGACATAGGCATAACGGAGGTTCTAGTGTCTCCTACTCGAGCAGCGGTAGACATGTTTTACAAGAGATTCGGCAGGTTCGCCAACCTGGCTTAATGCTGCCATGTAGTTCAGTGGCGTATTAGAAGCAATATTATCTTAGATACTTTTAATATATTTGTATGAATTAAGTTAGTTGTTCTACATTCTGGTTGCCTTGAAACTGTTTTGGACAAAATGCAGTTACAGACATTAATTTTGGAGTCTTACCTTTATATTCCCACAATTCATTGAGGAACCATTTACAATATAGAATAATAGAGAAATGAAAGATATATATTTCAAGCATAAAACGTCTTGTCACTTATATATCCTTATGATGTTACTACATATCATAACTACTTATTCTTATACATCATACTTTATAGTTTTTGTCGGCATATTTAAAAGTCATTTCACAGAAATTTTTAAAATAATTCTTAATCTTCCGTCAGAATGTATAATTTTACAGATAAATCAGCTAAGAACTTACGTGCTGTTAATACAGTTTAATGTATTGCATTGCAATAAATTATTTCATAATTGCATTTATCTTAAGTAAAAATTATTAATATTAGAGCTCAGATACCGCTAACTCGTATTAATGCGGGCGTTAAAAATCCATACCGCTTCACGTTCAATGGCACAATCACTTCATGTTAACACGAATACGTTCGCGTCTAATTTGAATTTAATTATAAATTATTAAAAGCGAACTGAAGTGAGTCATTGCGTTCCAATGATCGCAATGAAGTACATGGGAACGGCGGCTAAAGACTTTGCAGTCGCCTGCGAATCTCTTTAAATTTATTGACTATTGCTGTCCACGAAAAAGTAGCCGAGCTAACGGATACTGGTCATGGTTAATAAAGAAAATCGACTCCAAAAATTAAAAGAACAAAAAAAAAACAAAAAACAAACAGCATTGCAGCAAAATTATAACGTGCAACTGAATAAGTAGCACATGCGCAATTGCAGCAACTGGACGGCGACTAAGAACAGGCACGCAACATGCAGCAGCCGCTGTAGAAGAAGATGCACTTCTGTAGACTGCGTCATTCTAGCGTTTACAATTGTTGCTGCGCTACCAAAAGTATTTCGTCGACTTTATCGGTTTTGAGTTATGATGGCGAAGATGATATTACCGCTTTTGCGTCGTTGCGGCAGTGTTTGAGTGTTGTTAAAATTCAAATGCATTTCAGCGAATGCGCCTACTTTTTTACATACGAGCGTGGCTGCTTTATGTACTGCGCATGTGCAACGTATTATCAGCAATCGTGATTTGTAATCCTGAGAAATATGTTGTTGATACAAATATTGCTACCAATATTATTTGAACGCAGTGGCGATGGCGATGTGCTGTGGTGTTATGTTGGTACACAATCTTGGAGAGATTCGTTATCGTTTCATTTTCATGCTTTCTGCTGGAGATCGCGAATGTGGCAAGGATGTCAGTTACGCTAGTGCGTTTCATTCTGGAATTTCAGTCGATCTGTTGCTGCTCTAATTGCCGCACGCTTTTCTAACGAATATAGTGTAGCTTCAGTTCTCTTACTAATGTTTGGTAGAAGATATTGGTAATTTATCTTACTTCCTAGAATTTTCGCACTAATTTATTGCATTTCCCATGTTTCGATGTTGCGAAATTTAATTTAAAGTTTGCTGAGGAGGCATGGCTTGGATTTAATATATAAGTGCAAATATTGACCAATATCTGATATTAAGCTGTTGCACTTGTTTTTTGTGGATTTAAGAATTAATTTAATAATATAGAGATGCTATTAGCAAAACAAAACATAAGTATAAAGGTAAAGTGTGGCACCAATAACCCTAAAAGGAATAAAATGAAACATTGTATGCTGTAATTGTTCTTCCGGCATAAAAATTTATCAGTAGCCGCGATCAACCTCGATCCACCTCGATCCACCTTTTGAATTGTTTGAACTCGTATAAAAATTTGTCATGAGCTTTGGATTTACATCAACTTTTTTTTTGTGCTTTTTTAAAACTGCATTTGCAACAAAAGTGCAATTTTATGCTTGTTGCCTAAAATCTGCTTCGATCTGCTTCGAGCTCATAAATTATCATTTACAATGTGCGGCTTTTTTGTTGCTGTTGATTTTCTTGATAAGAAGTCATCAACAATAAGAATTTTTGGGTTGGCCAAAAAATTGCTGACCATTTCATTTTTGCCATTGTTCTGCCAATCTTTTGCTGCAGGTTATTTTCAGTTGTGGTTGCTATGAAAGTTTTGAGGCATCCTTTAATTTTTTTGTCGATGAGGCGTTCCGTTCTGGTTTTGGTTTGGTCTGAGAAAAGTGACTGAATTTCGAAATTCCTTACAACGTTTTTATATTTTAATCTTTTGAGAAGTATTTATTCCTTCTTCCTTAATGACTTTTAAGGCGGTTGTGTAACAGTAATAAACAAAATCAGATTGTTAGTTGTTTACTCTTTTTTTAATTAAATTTAAAAATTTATTGTATTTAAAAAATGTACGAAACTTTCAAAAGACTATATTTAGTGAGTTTAGTGAAGGTTTATTGTACCCTTTTGGATGATTTAAATCTTCTCTTCTTTTGTTGCTTCGCATTTATCAATCTTTGATTAACAAAAACAAAATTTTTGCACTTAAACTAAAGTTTTAGTATCAAAACGTTCACTTAGATACAGTTGAAACGGGTTCAATAACCTTGTTTAAGAAGTAAACATTTTCATCAACAGTATCATTTAAGAATATTTTAGGATATTGGAATAGTTAAAATAAATACTAATATGAATATGTCTTTTCACATGTAGTACAGTTAAGGTCACAAGTAGAGCAGTGGTATTACAATGAATTTATAGGATCTGATTGAGTTGGTCATATATTCAATTAAATTAAAATTACATTGCCTTTGCATTACATTGATAGATTAAAACCGACATTGCCTATATACTGTAAATCTTTAAGAACAAAGTAGAAGTATGTCAGCCTGGGCCTGCGCTAACGTTACTTCCATATCTGAAATCTGAGAAAAAAATACCGGAACAACTGTAGAGTCACTGTCTAATTTTATCCAAATTCAGGCTTAAGTATATGTGCATCTCATTATTTAATTAACTTTATAGTATCTTCAATGTTGAAATTATTGAAATGCCTCTAGTTATCAACGTATCTGGGTGATTGTATAACGTCCAACCCTTTAACCAAAAATTAAAGAAAATTCGACCTGTTTTCACTTTTTCTTCCTACGTAAACATTATAGACTTAGTTCTTTATAGTATTGTTGGTGTGTGTAATCCACTTTTTTAAAGAATCAAATATGTTACAGTTGTTTTATTTATTTGTAATATAAATCCACTCTAATAAGTATGCCATATATCAGTGAATTTTCGAATATAAAAAAAACCTAAATTTTGAAATTAACGTTGGTTCCTTGGTGTTGTTGTTTTGATGGATGTATGAATGTATATTTGCACAATAAAAGTCAATGGGTTTGGAAAAGTCAAAAATAATCATCTGAGTATAAAAATGACTTTTCTAATTTTGTAATCGTCTCATTTAATCATCTTTAATCGCATCTTACTTTGATGTCACTGAAATGAATAAATATTACATTTCTGTGTATCTCTTTAATATACCATATATACTCGTAATATATTAACTCATACATTATATTTAGTGTCATATTTCAATTGTTTCAATTCTTTCAGCTTCTGGCACTTCCACCTGTCAAATCTAGAAGTTATTTACATTTTTCTTTACTAGTCTTTAAGAAGTGAAAATATTGGTCGCTTAACGAGGTGGCTTGAACTTCTCTTAACAGACTTAAGTAATTTACTTTCAAATCTGTAATACATTTATTTATAAGGCAGATCATGCTGGGTACATAAACATTTCTGAAATGCAGTAAAGAACAACTTATTTTTTATCCATTCAACATTCCTTAGTCAATGGATTTGAGTTGCTCATTCTAACTTGACAGTGTTTTCCTGTTACTATTTTTAACTTAAAAGCGCCATTTAGACAGGATATAAAGCAAGTGTCTAAAAAGGAAATATGAACACATAGTTTTTTATCTCATTTGCTTATTGTGTCTTGAGTAGCAAATAATAGCATCTTTTATGTTTGAATGTCTAGCCTCTGTTTAATGGGTTAAGTTACTTAAAGTTTGAGCAAGATTCTTACTATCTGATTTAAATCGTTTTTTATTGAAAATTTTTATTGAATTTACTGCCTTCAAAGCATTGCAAAATTATTTAATTTTGCTCCCATAATCCACTCTATTTTTACATCTGCCCTCTTCAGCATAACATTGAAATTTTATCCTTTATATTCTTATACACTAAAAGTCTAGATGAGTACAAATAGATTGTAAAATAGGAAAATATATTTTTGCTTCAATTTATTGCAATATTTATGAGTATCTCATTTATTTTGTATTGAATTTATCTTTCAATTGGCACTTGAAACCAGAAGCGTACCGCACCGAACCGAACCAGAGCTTGTTGAAGCTTTAAAATAGTTCATCTTGGTTTGGTATTGATCTTCTTGGATACATAAACTGCTTTTTGTTTTGTTCGCAACATTTTAATAGCACTGCCACAAGTGGCATTTATGTTACTGTTGGAAGGTGTTACTGTATGCAACACAGTAGCAGCAAATAACTACAATTTGTTCGCTAAAGCGGGTTTTCAACAAAATTAGTTAATCACGGTAGCAAATTCGAGAATGGAATAATAAAATTATGCAAGAATGTTGGGAAAAGCAGTTAAAAAATAAAAAATAAAAAATAAAAAGCAAAATGACTCCAAATAAATCATTCTTCAACATAATCCAAAAAAAAATCTATAACATTCAAGAAATATTAAGCAATGTAAAAAGTATTCGCGGTTCTTCCCATCACTGGGTGGTGTCAGTACCCATATATCTGGCAACAATAAACAGATTATGTTAAACAAACACGGTTTTGAAAGGTGACATTTCGGACTACATTGTTTTGTGAAGATAATTGTGTAAATTATGGCTCGTGTTAAAAGCCAATGGAATTTTCAAACTCGTGCACTTAGACCTACACGCAAGCTGTCACGAGGTAGCGGAGACATTGAACATTTAAATAGAGTACTATATAAATCAACGCAAAGAAATTTGATTGACCTAGTTGCCATCACTAAAACGCTGCTGAATCGCAATGAAAAGAAATCATTTTTAAAGATAATCATTAAGTGTGATGAAAATTGGATTAAATATTATAATATTTAGCGCACACAATAATGGTTTCAAAACTTTATCAACGGAAATAAGATTAAGCATTTTGTGCAATTGGAAGCGAATTGTCTATTATGAGCTACTCTAGTCTGGTACAATGGTTAGTTCGATTCTTTACTGTTCATAGCTCTTGATAGAAACAATCAAGAAGAAGTGAGCAGAATTGGCCAACATATAAGGATTTGTGTTCCATCATGATATGGCCAGACTACATAAATCTTTGACAACTCGAAACAATTTGACAGGATTTGGTCTAAAAGCTTTGATGCATCAACTTAACTTTATATTATTAATGAATGTTTTTTGAAATTTTAAATCTATACGAAATTAGTGTAAAAGGTTTTGAAATATTTAATTTTTCTGTCTAATTTCTATGCGATCAGAATTTAAAAAAAGAAATTAAATTTATTTATATTCTTTATTAGTATACCTATTGGGTTCTAATTTCAGTAGTACTAATTTTAATATAATTATAGTGAATAAAGATAAAAAAACAGTATATGTAAATTGAGTGCTTTTAAATCTAAAACCTTAGGATAAAATCTTAGGATTTAATTCAGATACTCAGCATATTCATTAATTTTACAAAGGGTTCGTTGACAGTTACTGTCGGTTAGAAAAACAAGCCGAGGGATTGAATATATTACATTTAATAACTTTTCATTAGCTGAAAATTTACAGATGACATAAGTTCAATGTATTTTAAACATTTGAAAAACTCACTTTCTGTAGGAACTCAGACAGTTAAATACACATCATTCCTCTCCCTAAACTTTCGTATAATTAAATCTTCGAAGTAATTTTAAACTATCTATAGCTTAACAACAACACAATACGACAACAAGGGTAGGGATCACCCTATAAACCGAACTTAACAAAAAAACTAACTGTGAAAAGGCAATTTTTTAATATACAAAATCGTGTGTGTGCTTTATATAAATTTTTCTATAAATTTCCAAATGCAGCAAATTAGCATGAAGCTTATATTGCTTAACTGTTAAAATTAACGCGTTTTTCTTAAATCCACATTCTGGAAAGTACTTTTTCCAATTCTATGTAATAGAGTTTTTATCTTCATAATCAAAGGTCACAGAACGAAATAAATCTCTGAGTTGGAATTGCTTTTGCTTTAAGTTGATTACCCATTTTAGCTTTTTAACCTAGAATCAAACTCAATTTATGTAGTATTTCTGCCATACAAATAATTTGCAACATAACATATACACTAAGCAATAATTTATCTGTTGCAACAACAAAGGCAAAACACCTACAAGGCATAAGCAGGAGTTCTATTGGAATAGAAAAAAAAAAAAATAAGAAACAAAAAAAAACTGCATTGAAAAAACTGTTAATGCAACAAATTATGGCTTTATTACTACACAAATTATTCGAAAAGAATTGCATTCTGAGTGCATTTGTTAAGAGCGCGATGCTACCGCAGAAATACAGAAATATAGAAATGCAGAAATGTAGCACTTAAAATCAATTGAAATTGCGAAATCAAAGTAACAGTCCAACAGTGCAACAGTGCAATCCTGATATATGGGAGGAGGTGCATACCAGCCTAATGCTGAATGTTATTTAAAACTAATTTATTTCAACAAGCAAATCGAAAGCAACAGAACCATTAAAAATAAATTCGAGCAGTTCGGCACACTCAAATAATCAGAAATAAGACCTGAAGCGGTCAGTTGTGGACATAGAAACATACAATCCCCCTATAGGCACAGTTATCATTAAACACCTCGATTTGATGCAATCAACTGCATTACCAAATACCGATAGCGATCGCCGCAGCTAATAAAAGCCTTGCCAGCGAGCAAACCTAGTAGCTTCAAAACACATTAACAATGGCCAATAGAAGAAATGGTTAAAATGGCTAAATGAGAAAAGAATACGAAATCGGCAACAATTGCTGATGTTGTTGTTGTCGTTGTTATTGTTGTAATTTTTCTAATATGCAAGCAAGCACACACAATTTAGGCATGCTCTCCTCCTTCCAACCTTGTTGCACTGTTGTAATAGCAAAAAATATATAGGCCAACTAAAAGGTTACCGATTGCAGCCGCGCTTCTCAAGGTGGTTCGTAGTGGCTTACACAATGATATTCCGCCAACGCATTTATTGAGTTGCCATTCCTGTGTTTGAAAATCAAATCAGTGAAAAAAATATTTAAAAAAAATAAAATAAAATAAAATGTTGTAATGGAAATAACTGTTCTTGTGGCTTACTGCTCCTGTCGCTGGAATTGACTTTTGCGTACTGTACAATGTATCATGCTGCATGCGGCATCCAACATCCATCGACAGCTTCTATCGGCTACATTTTGCTACCAAACTCCATTTAAAAAAGCTTCGCGCTTTCAATCGATTGCATATTATCAGCAATTTTATTATAAATCGACTGAAATGATTTATTGAATTTTTTTAGCAGCCGTAATACAATGGCTTACCGCGGTGGGTGAAGAAGTGCGAATTGGCTTTAACGTATTTGAATAGCCTTGCCAGAAAAAAACTTATAAAACGACCGTTAACTGCACAATTGCTGCATTATTGGATTGGTAAAAGAGTATAATCCCAGAAATATTGATGCGATCACAGTCATAGAAATGCACAGTTTGATTAAAAGAAGAATTTTATGTATATGGACGACTACTTTAAATACAATATTATAGATTTAATGAATTCTATAGGTCTTCTAATATATCAACAGTAGAACGTCGCTACGATCTTTTTAGAAATTAAAAATATATAAAGAGAACAATTTATGGAAGAATACGAGTATAAAACTTTATATACATACAACTTAAAAGTTTAGGTTGATTTTGCTACTGCTTTCGTTATTATACCTAATCAGGTAGATAGGTTGGCGAAGTCTAAGAAGGTCGATTTTTCTAAAGCACTTTATATTTCACATTCTTTGTAATGTATGGGAGAAACCAATTGTCTTGCTGAATGTTGGTATTAAGCTTATTTCTAAACTGGAGATGATACGGATTCATTTACGTAATAGCGTGTTATATGCTATAGTCTTGCCATTTATATATATCTAAATTGTGTCGAAACCTATTTTAGTGCATGCTTCTCACATACTAGTATTATGATTTGCAGAAGTTGTGATGGGGTTCTATAGTTTAGCCCATGAGTATCGACATTATTTTATAAATTTCCATTTTATTTCCTCTAATTAAGTTTAGAACTAGATAAGGTGTTATATTGTTCTTAACATTGATGCTTTAAAAAGATTTGACCAATTCTTGTTGATTTGTGTTGGAAAGTCATAATGAATTTATTTGTGCCCAGTAGAATTTTGAGTTCATTTTGTAGATTGAAAGTGGTATGTGATATTTATCATTTTTAAGATATTTAGGGAGTTTTGACTGCTGGGTTTTTTTTGTAGCAGATTTTTCTCTTTGTTCATACCGGTTGATAATAAAAATGTGCCCTATATAATTTGTTTTTTTATTTACTTGTATAAATAATCACTTCCTGTTTGTATATACGCGCAATTCACATTAACTTCTACTGAAACTTCTACTCAAAAAAAACATGATTTTATTAAACATAAAGAACAAATTTAATATGAACTAATTGATAAGATGTTTTTACTGCAAAAAATCATCTGAGGAAATCGATTACGTGATCAATTTCTTAAACCAGTTTCCAATGGCGGTACTTGACTCGATATAATTAAATTATGAATTGCATAATATTTTTTTGCATCGAGTTTAAATTACGCATAAATGCATGCAACATGATATGCGAAAAGGAAGAATTTAGATTTCAGAAACAACATAAACAACAGACACATTTCCTTGACCGATCAAATAATTGTCACAAACCGCGCAGACTTCAAGAACCTGCATCTCTTCCTGTCGTACCCAGAAACCAACTCAACTCACAGACACGTTTACCACGATATGAGAGTTGAATTTTAATTTGCATGCTGCCGTCGAAACGCTTCAGAAGTAATCATAACAGTACACGTACTACTTTGTAGCTTCTTTCACATTATCTTATCGACAAGGCAAAGAGCTCTTAACTATGTCAGTCAACATGTTTTCATATCTTAATCACAGGAAATTTGCGGTTCTCACCAACTCCAATGCTAATTTGATGGCAGGCAAAAAATTCAAATGCAGTGCAAGGCCTATGAATGAAAGGTTAAAATCTTAATGAAATCTCAGTGAGGCACGCAGGTGATTAAATGCTATCGACAGTGGATTTCTTGTACAACAACACTTTAGCACAGTAATTGCTGTTATCACGTTAATAGGTGAGAAGGTGTTCAACTAGGAATTTTGCGCCTTCATGAGGAAAGCACTAAGAAGTGTATCTGCGTATCTGCACATTTAAACGATATTTTTTTAACAGCATTTCAAAATAGTTTCTTTGTTTTAATGGAGAGTCCACATATTGATCAACACAATTACAGCAGAATTTTGCTTTGATTTTTTTCACTTACCGGCATGTGAATTCATTTTCTCCCAAGCACAATTCCAAGCAATCACGTCTCGATGTCACTGGCAGGCTGCGTCTTGCATGTCCATTCAACTTGTAGCCCTGCACACGATCCACACACCAGGCACGTGCGCATGGACGTACCCCCAGACATGTTTTCTGCGCATAAATGGTGAAGACTGGGAATTGAGATTTGGTCAGTGCACCTGTACGATGAAGATATTTGAAATATTTATTTATTAAATATTATTTTGATTCTTTATAAAGTATTATGAAATATTTTTAAAATTGTATCTTATAAATCAAAATTACTTTGTATCTGCCAAAGTTCGAATCCGAAATGAAAATTTATTATTGTTTAATGGCAAAAATTACTACTGCGGCTACTGTTTGTCCGGTACGAAGGTACGAAGGCACAAAGGCAAATGCCCAGCTAAAAGCGAACAGAAAAATGGAGCTAACAACTTAGCAGTCTGACTAATTCTATGTTAGCTTCATTAGAGGTGTTGTTAGTCTTTAGACATGGAAAAAACCGTTCGAAACTACAAATTAAAATGTTTTTCGGCAACGAGCTTTCAATTAATTTTAATTCACGCTGCGCCCAAATTTTTTGTGCTGTTTGGATTGCTAGAAGCGTAGCTTAACGCGTAAATTAGCTGAAATTCGTTTTGCCAATTCATTGGGAATTGAAGTCCCAGTCTTCTCAACTTTTGCGTATAAGTATAAGTCATTGCAGCAACAAAAATATTTATTTCATGGCATGAATTGTAACACCTTGTCTTATTATTTTATAATGATTTTCGATTAACTTCAACTATTTTTATGGGTTTGTAGTGTATATGAACTTGAATTTATTGTTATTCTGAATATCTGATGTATATAAAATATCGCTAACAAAGGCGTAATACATTAAGTAATTTATACTTGTTTACGTGGGTATAGTATGTTATAAATTTAATTTACATTAAAATTTAAGATATACCTTCTGCTCTAAAAGTATCCGGATTTTGTTGTTTGTTAATTACTCCTTAAGTAATAGACCTCTTTCAAAAATCTTTTTGTTATATTGGTATACCCTTTCTTGATATATGGTACAAACTTGAACGCCATCTGTCAATTAGTTTGTTTACAACAGCTGTTAATGTGAGACTACCTCAAGTGCATTTAGCGACTATTCGCCAGATCTGGCGCTGTGCGACTTTTTCCTCTTCCCGAAACTCAAATTGCCCCTTCGTGGTAAGCGAGTCGATTGAATCGGTAAAAGAGAATTCGCCGAAGGAACTAAATGCCATATCTGCATGGGCCTACGAAAAGTGTATGGAAGATTGGGTTAAGCGTTGGCATATGTGTATCGCTTCAGAAAGAGCATATTTTGAAGGAGATAAAATAAATTTGGAATAAAACTTAAATTTGTGTGTTTTATTCACAAAATCCGGGTACTTTTTGAGCTGGAGGTAACACGAATAGTGTTATAAGGTACAAAAATTCATTTCTAATAATTATTATTCAATAAAATTTGTACTATCCATCATTTGTACTATCCATCGCCTGTTGCACTAAAGAAAGCACCATTTATCTTGCTTTCTTTAAATGGAGTATTAATTCTTATATCTTTCTTATTTTATTCATTTTTTTACTGAATGAGTACTCTCTTTATATATTGGAAATAATTTTCTTCCTATGTGATCTTGCATGTTATTAATATTTAAATATATCATATTCTCTTTTTTGAAAATAGCCGGTTTATCAACCACAGTTCTATTTTTATACAAAAGATACACTTAACTGTATTATGTTGGACTATTATATTTTCACTCAAGAGCTGATGCAAGAATAATGCAAGAATATTTTGATATCTTAACTGAAAAATATTGTCAACACATATTTTAATCAACGATTCATCCACATATATGCGTATGCGTCTGAATAATACCGCTGTGCATTTATAATTATTCATTAAGACCTATTAGCCACTGTAGCCTATATAATAATATTAAGTGAATTCCTCATAATCTGTGCTGCCCATGAGGCATGTAATTGCAGACATTCTCTGCTGTACTTGTAGCTACGGCTACAGCTCATTTTCGAAATATCTTTAAATAATTATGTCTTCGTTAGCTGTCTTAACCTATAACTAATATTTAATGTAAACAAAACCAACCTGGTAATTTATCTGCATTTGCTGAGAATAGCACACATAAGCCAGTTTCATAATTAACCGCATGACAAGTTTCATTGCTCTGACATGCCTCCAAACAATCAGTCAACATCAGAGTGCCTGGCAACGAGTCCAACAGCTTACCCGGTGCTGAGAAAACATATCTGCAATGAGATGAATAAACATAAATTGAACATTATTTGCTGAGGAATAAATCTGTAAGATACGTGTTAGCTGCCTCTTTGCCTCTTTGCCTCTACTTCTTAACTCCTAATTTAGTTATTCTTATATACATATATATTTTTTTTTGCGCTGTAATGCATAATTAAAGTAAATTTAATTTGTGTAATTGTAACTTCGTTTGTTGAGTTATGATTGATAATGTCGTGGCTGTGAGTTGTGGTTACTTGTATGCTCTTTCAGCAGTTGTCTTTGGACAACTGTTGGTCTCTGGTATTTGGGATGTTCTAAGTATAATTAATAAAATAACTGCACAGCATTACATGACGAACTGAAATTGCCATTGCCTGTGTGGTCTACATAATCTTCAGGAAACAAACGGTAAATACATTAAATTCTTATTAAGTAAAAGCTGTACTTCTATCATTTAATTAGTCAATGTCAATATTAATGGGTCCGCTATGAAGGAGTAGGATGAAGTACATTTCCTTTCAGATAAAGCTAGTTGATTTTGAATTGGCTACTTTATTATTTGTCTGGTTTTTCATTGGAAATAGTTTACACCGATTTCTGTTTCTGAGTAGATAAAAAGTTATTTTATATTTGAGAAAGGATAGCAAGCCAGTTTAAGTTGTATATTTGTTGTTATAAAATATAACATTATGAAATATAACATATGAAATATAAATATATAAAAATATTTATCTCCTAAAATTTGTTGTAAAAATATTCTTAACTATTTTTTATCTTCTTCTTGCAGGTAAGCTCCAAATCCAAAACTAACATTTTGTTATTGGTAATGGCTACATGGCTACATGGCGAAGTTACTGTAGCCATAATGTGTACTCATAAATTAGATGTAACTAGTTTTCTTACGTATATGGTAAAGTATGCATTTGTATCTCTATAATGTAAGTGGACATAGTGCTACTCCATTACGGATTTGCAATTTGTCCTTTTAGCACATACACGCAACTATTTTCGTCAAAGTATTTAAAACTTGTGTTGCAGCATCATTGCAGCAACATATGTTGTGAGTTTTTATGACTCCTAAGGGATTGTAGGCTGTCGCTTAGTAGAAAAGAGTTATTGCTGCAATTTCTGCGAATCGACTTTTTATTGAAGTGAAATAACTTTATGATTGCAGATTGCAAAAAAGTGTTAAAAGAAACTTTCATTGTAAGTGGAAAAAATCTGTGTAATAAAGCAAAGAGATGGCTTTTATAATTTATGTCGACCATAACAAATTTTATTTAAAAAAATCGTCTGTGTTTATCAGTATATCGTATTAAAATAGTATTAGCAGATAGGAAGTCTGTTAAAGAGAATTTCTATTTTTTCTAAATAGATTTTTTAACTACTATCTTCTCTCAAACTATACTATTCTTTCCCTACCTTTGCAAGTCATTTGATTTGACATTTGACAAAAATTTTATTTATAAAATTAAAATAAAAATAATTTTGAGTTCGTTCTGATTATTTTCATCTTTTCTGCTCTTCTCCTTTAATTTTAATGCATATCATCTCCATTATGGGCTTTATTATTAAAACTTTAATGCTATTATCATTGTGGCAGCGATTGTAATGCCGCTAATAATGCCACTTCTCTATTGAGAGCAGATTTTGTTTTTATTTATTTGGTGCCTTCCAGCTGCCACGTAGCTTTTGCATGCCTTGTTCGGCACTTGGCAAGCTGCACAGAAGTTATAAAAATAGTTCTTTAATTCTTTAGAAAACATCGGATAATTAGTATTACCTTTTTGGTCGCTTGCTTTAGATTACCAGTTTATGATGTGTATTAGCTTTGCATGCTTGCCGAGATACGTGCGAATATGTTTGCTCTAATTTACATTCAACTTATGTTAACTAAGATAGATTATGGATGAAGTTGAATGTTCACTTGATTGGAAATTGTAGAGGATTTGTAGAGAAGCTCCTTCCTTGCACAGAGAACAAGACTGCTAATTGTAATTGAAATTGGCTTTGCGAATGTGTATCTTAAATTGAACAGCAACCGAGTTGCTTTAGCATGTTTAGCACCTTTTTTTTTTAATAGGGTTTTTGTGCTTTTTAGTTTTTAGTTCAGTTCTTTTCTTGATATACTCGTACATACCTATATTTATTGCTAGATGGAATTACCAACAAATATGCTTTGCAAAATTTAATGGTTCACATCATATCATAGAAGCAGTAGCAGTAAAGTATATACTCTATTCAATACTCCATTAAAAACTTTAAAATTTAATCTGGATATATACAAATAAGTGAATGAAGAAATAAAAGCCAAAATTTCGTCTTTCTTTATTTTTACTATCAATTTTTAAATATTAAGGTCCTGAGATATTTTATTTCTTTTTATTAGGAATTTCGATTTTGAGCTACGGTATTCGATCTACGGCATGTTGTTACTAACTTGCAGAATAATATTGTATTTCGTTGCACGAATCTAGCATTTGATCTGATCTGCATTGAAAAAATACATACATTTTTAAGAATATCTTTAGTTAGGGGTACTATGCTCAAGATGTTGTAACTTTCATTCATGGACTTATATATGCACTATCAGAAAAGTGTTCGTCCTTGTCAATAAGATTTATTAAGGTAAAAAGGTTAAAAGTTTTCTTGTCAAACTCTGTCGTAAAGATATACGAAGTATTTATTGTTTTTATAATAAACTCTAGGCATCCAGGAATAAAATTTTCCAAAATTAAAAAACTATTTTAAGCTACAATAACATCCGAACCCATTTAAGTGCAAGCACATATTTGTTATCAAATAATAGGATATTCAATTGATCTATGAATTAGGATATATAGGATATAGGATATATAGACATAGTTTTTTTTATTTTTTAAGCTAAGCCATCATCTTTGCACTTTAGCGAGTATTTTAGGGGTATAATAATCAAAATAATCTCTTCAAGTTTCTGCAGAACTAGATAAATAAATATTGAGAAAAATATTGGATTATGATGATTTGGATTATGATTATGTATTTGATTGCAATGTAGATTGTAGTGTAGCGCACTGTTGATAACTCTATTGCCGAAAATATCGTTTTGTTTATTTTACCTTCATGTTTTGTATGCAATGTGTTGACATAAAAAATATGATGTTCTTAGGTTGCTGATGATGATGAAAATTGTTGAACTAATATTTGCTTAAGCAAAATATAATGACAAAACTAATAATAGCAGCAGCAGCAACAACATAAACAGCAACTCACCTAGTATTATTATCGCTTAGTGCATTATACTTGTCTGGTATTTAAACTATAAATTAAAGTGAAAAATAAACACAGAAACAGAAAAACTATAAAAATCCTCATTGGCAGGGACCCCACACTGCTCAGGCATAGAGAATGAAGCGAATTCAGTTTAATGGTGTAATGGTTGTATCAGTACTGTGTGTATGTATTTACCTTAATTAACACACTTACCCTGTTATAATTTCGAATCCAACCAGATCTGTTTCACATTCATCAACACCAATGCCGTCGACTGTACTCGACGAACTATCATCGTGTTCCAAATCATGAATATCAATGCCTGTTGGCGTTTCTTTTTCTTCCTTCAGTAATTTATTCTCGAATGTTATAGCGTCGGCGGCAGGCTTTACAGCTCCTGTAGCGCCTATTTCACCGGCTGTTGCAGATGCAGA
>NC_051847.1:167166040-167175632 GCF_002237135.1 Teleopsis dalmanni
AGTGCCATTATTTTAAAATTATAAGTACTTAAATATGTTGCTAACCATTAGCGAACGAGCCACAACTTTGTCCAGTCTGAAATTTTAATAAGCAAACATTAGTTTTACTTAAAAACTGCAGATACTGTGCTAATTCCATATAAAAATGCTGGCCTTAGATGGACAACAATGATTTACGCGTGATGACCTGTCTGTCAAATTGTATTCACATGAAAAATATGACTTGCTGAAACTTTTATTTAAAAATTTTCACACCCACTAAGGGTCAAACGAAGTTTAATGGAAAACTTTATCAAATTGTAATATTTAAACATTTCATTTAATAATGATCACATTCGCTGTGACTACCCAGCCTTGATCTGTGCCAAGAGGAGGTTACCACTATCCCCTTCTGATATTAGGAGGTCAAATATTTCATTCAATAATGATCACATTCTCTGTGACTACCCAGCCTTGATCTGGGCCAAGAGGAGGTTACCACTATCCCCTTCTGATATTAGGAGGTCAAATATATCATTCAATAATGATCACATTCTCTGTGACTACCCAGCCTTGATCTGGGCCAAGAGGAGGTTACCACTATCCCCTTCTGATATTAGGAGGTCAAATATATCATTCAATAATGATCACATAATCTGTGACTACCCAGCCTTGACAGGATTCAAATATTAACAAATATTAATAAGATACTTAAACTAATTTTTTGAAGAACTTATCAAAATCTTTCTGTTTTATATTAAAAAAAATTAATGCATTTTTTTCGAGTGACTTCTTGTTTCAAAAGTGCTTCTAATGTTGTATACTTCACAATAAGTTATGAATTATAAACTATGTTTAACCAGCAGTCAATTTAGCTAAAAGATTAATATCATATTAAAAATTTATCGGTTTAAACTATGAACCAATATATCAACATTTCGGTATTTTAATGTGACTTGTTGCATTAGCTGCAAGCCTTAAATGTCTGCTCGACCATTAAGTTATGGAAATTAACTATTTTTTAATTAAAGACTTACAAATTCCGCCTGTTATGGTTTGCATTATTTTCTTGTTTAATTTCGTTTTTTAGTTTTAATTAATGAACACAAATTTTAGTTTCATTCATTAAATCGAACAAAATGTTGCATGCACCAAAACTTCAATCTTTTGCTCCACTCTTGCTGAACAGTTTTTGTATCTCGTATCATTTTTATAGTCCAAATAACATGTCGACGTAATTGCAAATGTAAAATAAAAAAAGCTTAATGAAGTATGAAATATCACTTTAAGTTGCAAAATAATAATAATAATAAAATATAAATAAATGAATGAATGAATGTCGTCAAATTATCTTTTAAGTTTCATCGGCGAATATTTATAGGATTTTAATGAGATGTATCTTAAAACCGGAAAATAAAAAAAATTCTTTTAAAAGCTATCAAAGTAGTATTGAATTTAAATAACACTTTAATTCTAATATCGTTAAAAATAAGAATAAAAAAATAAGAAATAAATTGTAAATAATAAGTGCTTTGTAAGTAAGTAAGTATTATATATTATATATAAGTGATATATTAAAATTCCCTACTAATTTAGAATCAAATTGCTTTAGTTCAAGATTTGTTTTCAAATATACTGAAAACCGTGTTATCGAGAGCTGCTTGAGTTGGTTACCATATCTTACTAGGTTGTGCTTTAGAAATGTGAGGTTAGAACTGAGTACAATGAGCCGAACCATTGCTGTAAAATAAAAATTAGAGGTAAGTTTACTTAAATAGATAGATGTTCTGATAAAAACATATATTAATGAATGAATACCTTTAAGGATACATAACTGCATCTACAAATCAAGTAAATTGGTTCCTTGCAAAATGTCAACTTAAGAAACCACACTATAGATATAACATATTGTAATGGCAGAAAAGAAGCATAAAATATAAAAACTTGAATTAGTCTATAACAAAGTATATACAATATATAAAAATAATATCTAAAAACATAAATTAAATTGAAAATTTATTGAAATTTAGATCAAACAATTACAGTTAAAACTCTAATTTACTATGTGTAGACTAATAATATGGTTTGAGTGAAGCAATACTGATTATTTTGTCCATGTCTCTTCAGAGAATACTCAGCACTCAAAGGACACATCTGAAGTTACTAGGTGTTATTATAGTAACATATGTTACTAGTTAGCTTCTGTTTCCATTTTAAAGAAATTACTATCTTGCATAATAAAAAAAATATTTAAAATACTTAACTTTAAGTTAACCCTAACCTTAAACTTAACTTATTAAATAAGTCTGCTATTCCATATTGAAAATGCATTTGATTAAGTTGTTCATTGTTCTGAAGTGGCATTTCCGAGAATATATCCGATCATCTTCGTATTTCGTGCATTTATTACCACAAATTATACTTATCTTGATGGATGTACTTCGCTCTGCTTTCCTTTCTTCATATACGTTAAATTGAACTGCATGGATAGAGAGAGATAATTCAGACTAAAATATTAAAATAAAATTAAAAATTTAATGCTGTATATTAAAAAAAAAGGCAAGTAGTTTTGATAAATAAAGTCTTTTAATTGATGGCTTAAACTCTAATGCGAGCTTATATGGCATTATTTTTTCTCATTTTTTTATATATAATTACACACATATTTATTTACGATTCATTAGACCCGTAATAGTTTTAAACTTCTTATTTGAATTATGATTATACGACAAAGAAATCTTTGATAAATACATTTGTGTAACTCATAAATTATTTCCTTTGAAATAAAATTAATTAAACTGAAGGCAACCACCTGCTGGGCTTGCAAGCGCCATTGAAGCAAGTGGGCATGTGGTGGGTTACCTATAAGTTAATTAAACCAGAGTCTAGTATTTGTGAATAATAATAATAAATTGGATTTTAAATTATTGATTTAAAGTTATTTTGTAGCCAATACTGCATTTTATTTTTATTTAGAAAAATTATTATTGGTTGTTGTTTATTAGTTAAGTATAATTTTTTTATTAAAATTTTTTGAAACTTCAACTTCGTTTCTTTAGTCTTTGGTTGTAGTATAACGACATATAATAAATATATATGCATCAATAGAAATTATTAAAAGATATTTGGAACTAAATTTCACATGTCAACATGTCTTTACATTGATTTAGAGTGATTGCTGATGTTATTCAACAGGGCATCACTAGGCTTCAAACGTTCTGATCTGTACTGCTCTTACATTCCGTCTTAAAAGATTTCCCCTTACTTGTACGAGCAACATGATGGTCCATCTACAGAAATCTGTTGAATGAAATTCCTGTAACTGCGTTTACTTCGAGAAAGGTAATGTACGGTTCGGATTCTAACGTCTCCGAAATCCCTCAGCTTCGCATATGAAACTAACATAACAATTGCTAGTTGTACGTTCTCAGAGTGCATTTTGACAAGTTCTCAGATTTTGGATATATATATGAATACTAATAAGACCATTGTACATAATGACATAATACAATTTCGCAATTATAGAAATCTTAACGTCATATAGAAGGTTTTGTTGTATTACATAGTCAGCTGCATATTTTCTAATCCATGTTATTACCAACTGTTGTAATTGATCGGAGGTAATTGGATCCGCACCATCTGAACCAGATGCAATCGTTTTTATTACTGACGAAGCCAATATATCATTCTTACTTCGTTAAAGTGCAGTTTCATTCTATGTTCCACCTGATATATATATGTCAAATTCCTGAACAATGCATTTACTTTGGATCAATGTTTTCTACGTTTACTTATTATATATCTGACTGAACTTGTGACGATAATTTGTTATGTTGACTACTTATATTTATATTTTATTTTAGCATTAACCACAAATCTTTTGAAAATAAATTATAAGCAAATATCTTAACGTTCTTTAAACTGTTATTTTTTTTTATCAATAATTACAATAATTGTTATAGACTTTCGCTAGAAACATAATGGGTGATCTTAGTAACTATGTATTTTTTATCGTATTGCATTTAATATATTAAATACAAGTGTTCAAAACCTATAGTTCAAAACTTAATTATAAATAGTGCAACTGTCGTATACATATATGCTACGTAATTGCAATTTTATTGATGAGTTCGCTTGATAAGTATGATGCAATAAATGTTATTCATTGGACAGAATATAAGGAGTTTTTATATGTATCCGGTATTATTTTTTTAATTTAAGTTTAAAAAGTGTATGAAAAAGCATATACTTTACACAACTGAATTAATTTAACTTTGTGTTACAAACATACTTCATAAGTTAATGGAACAGTAACAAATTAGTCACAGATAGCATTTTAATCGCAGATAAGCTATTTTAAATGAGATGACGCCCTCAAGCCAAGTTATAACCGCCACTTCACCTGTGGAATGGAAATTACTGGCTAAATAATAAAATTGTAATTTGTTATTTAAAAATCAATTAATGATTTTAATCTAAATTGAAACTTGTCCAAGATTTTGTAATTTAAATTAGGATTAATTACATATTTTAGCTATTAGATAAAATGAAACTGTTATTTGAAATAACATATTTATATATTTCAAATAAGTAAGAAATAGTTTAATTTATCTTTAATTAGAGGCTTGGATGTAAATCTATCTGAACTGTATATAAAGTGAAACACGCAAGTATAAGCCTTCAAGTTTCAATTTTCTTTCTATTAGTAAAGATGAATTAAAACTAACTATTCAACTAACGAACTACTGGAGAGAAATGCATTTGATCTAAATGGTTAGATTAAGATTGATTTTTTTTCTGGTTTTCTTACTTCCCAATTTAATGCATATATGTATCCTCATCTTCAGCAAGAAATCGAGGTGCCCACATCGGAACCACAAAGCAACTTGATTTGTTTTTTTTTCTGGTTTTCTTAACTCCCAATTTAATGCATATATGGACCCTTCATCTTCAGCAAGAAATCGAGGTACTCATATCGGAACCCCAAAGCAATTGGGAGCTAGGTTTTCTGGGTTTGACTCGAGTCAATTCGAACTTGTAAGATATTTTGGTAGTTAACTAAATCCTATTTAATTCTAAACAAACATATGTAGGTACATTTTAATTATATTTTAGATTCATGGTTTATTTATTTTATTGAGAGATTGTACAAATTTCTGGAGTGTCGCATGTATAACCCTCAACAATAGATCTAAAACCTGCTTGGTGATTAATTTATCCTATTTAATAATAATAGAGAATATAATTTACTTTTTGCAGATTATAATAAATATAGGATAAATATTAAAATAATGCCACTCTTATTATCGAAATATTATATGTTTTCAGTCTAAATTTTGTACTTAACTTATCTCTATTTTGAGGTTAAATGCAGATATGTGTCACTTTGTAATTAAACGTTGGTATACTGATTTCATTTCTAAACGCCTACTTTCTTAACAGCTGTATCTCATAGCTCAACTTCACAGCAGTCTTCAACAATTTCTGAGCTGAGTGTGTTTGACACGACTGCACATTTATATAAAAAAAAAATTTGATAAAATTTTAAATTAAAAAATGTAGTCAAAGCCGCAGAAATTCTTTTTTAATTATTTTTTATGTTATAACTTATGTTTAATTTATTATAGTGCTAAAAATTTTATATCTGCAAAAAAACTTTTATCTACGCCTGCAGAGCTCTTAGCAAGCTCGCCCGATTCTGTGTGTTAATTGGAGAATTGTCATTATTGCTGAAATATTAGGCAAGATTTTTAAGTTTGCCGAATATATGAGTGGGAGGAGGTACACTCGGTTGGCTGTTTTAAACA
The DNA here is from genome assembly GCF_002237135.1 of Teleopsis dalmanni. NCBI lineage: Eukaryota > Metazoa > Arthropoda > Insecta > Diptera > Diopsidae > Teleopsis > Teleopsis dalmanni. Next base: position 167,171,827 of record NC_051847.1, read on the forward strand.
AATTTTTTTAAGTATTTGCTAATCACCAATATTACGTATCAGAAATAATAATAACAAACTATTGCAGATTATATAGTGACAAGCTATGGGCGATTTTATATTGCAGCACCTTAATCTTAATATAAGATATTGCATACATAAATCTTATACTTGATAATATTATCATTGGATTTATAACAGGAAATCCTACGAAATCGTGTGTTATGTAGCTAAATATTAATAATTTCATAGTGTATCCATGTATTTTGTTTTCCTTAAGATGATTATTACGATAACACCATATTGGCCTATGATTACTGTCATTATTCCAATTATATAAACTACATAAAACTACATAAGAATTAGGAAATACATTTTTCAATCAAGTAATAAAGCAATTTAGATGGTCTTAATTTTTATCATTTAGTGGTAGTGCAGTAAAGAAACAGTTTGTCTAATGCATGTTGTTGGTTACCGCTTTAAACACCAAAATAACTTTATTTTTTTGAGGTGGTCAACCTCATCTGATATAACTAAAAGAAGCGAACTATTCCTGGAGTGACATATGTCGTGAATCAAATAACCGAATAGAATATAAAAAGATGGTAGAGGCCCTGTGCTCCACTGGGAGATAAGGATACGAGACACAGATTATGCTATTTAAGAAAGTACTGCAAGCTCAAATTTGTTCCAAACAAACTTAAAGCAGAAGTGGTAAGATGCGTGAATTACTTTAAAATCAGTTTCGAGTCTCGATATAATGAGTTGTGCAGACTCATATAAATGATGTGACTGATAATTGTTTAAAGCATTAAAAAATTGTATTTTACCTTATATCAATTTTAAGTAAGAGATGCATTTTAACAATAATAAACACATAATGAGTTATGAGTAATTTTTTGAATTGAGGATATTAATCAAAAAGTTCATAAGAATGTGCGCCTGACTAGTTCATATGTCAATTTTCCTTAGAAATTTATTTCCTAGTTGTAAGTAGTTTGTTATATGAAACAAAATTTAACATTTATTTTAAAATTTTTGAATTTATAATCTTTGGAGTCGATAAAAATATAAATGATCTCAATAATCAACACAATGAAACAAACCGATATATCAACAAACAATTTCTATATGTATTTCTATATATCTCTAATATATCTCAATCTTATTTAAATTTTTCTCCAGATGACCATTATGCATATTATAACTATTTACATAAACAGAAATATTGTAAATGCTTTCCAAATGAGTGCAAACTTTTAAAACTTAATTATATATTACTACCATATCACTACTGAATAATAAATTAACAATAAAAGAAGTTGTATTAAAACCAAATTTGGCATTTATTTAGAATTTAATTTGTATGTATGTATTCCATACATAGTTTTTGTTCTGGGAATGCACAAAAGGAAGACATAACTCTTCAACTGATTTAATTAAGTGAAGTTTCGAGCTTAATTGCTTGGTTCGCAATTCCTCTCGCAATGCATATTTTATTATCATTGTTGTAGAATCTCATTGCTTCTGAACTGTTTTGACTAACCACTTCGTGGGAGGGAAGTACTTAACAAGAAGCACAAATACAATAAATTTGTGTTAATTGTACTAATTTAAAAAAATTTAACAATTACAAAATAATTGCAATCCCCAAATTGTTATAATAAAACTGGCTTTTAGTCTTAATTGAATTAATTACTGAATTATCGCGTTTGCAGATTTTTTATCCTCAAGAAAATAAATATGATTAAGTGCACTTTTAGTTATTACGAGTAATAACTGGGGAATTGCAATTTGAAACCATATTCATCTTTGGGTTTGCTACATGTCTTATCTGCTGGAATTATCAACACGGAGCAGTCCATTATTATAATCCACTTTACTGCAATAAAAGAGTTCATTTATTTTATGCAAGTGTCTAGTAAGATTTGAAGTCACAGCACAGCAAATGCGGTAGTAAATCGCATGCAATTGCTTTTTAATCTCCAACAATGTTTTGAATTTGCATCGAAAACAAGATTATTCGGAAAATATTTTACATAAATTCAGTAACATTTGTCTCGTTAAATAGATATTGTAAATTTTATAAAACTAATAAAAATCGCTGCATGCCATTTTTTGACTTTTATATTAAATGCAATTTAAGCAGGGATTTATAAAAAATTATTATGCTGCATTCCATTTTAAATTTTGCATAATGCGATTGTATCTGATGTAGTTTTATACATCAAAAAATTTAGATATTTTCAAGTCATTGCGCATATAACACTAACAAAATTTTATGTTCCATTCAAATCAAAATATTATACGAAACGTCATAAGTTTATAACCAAGAATGATAGTATAAGAGATCTATTTTGCCACATCAAATATCTTATCAACCTATATTAGATATAAAATATTGACATTACAAACGAACCTAACACAGAACTTGTAGACAGCGGCGCCAAAATTTGGTAAGGTTTAACCTTACCTCACTATAGCCAATAGTGAGGTCTCATAAACGTAATCTTGGATGCTTTGACTGTAGAATGAGATAATAATAAATGTCTTTTCAACCCTATTAAAACAACAAAATTTTTGATTCTGCGAATATAATTTCGTGTAGAGTATGAATTCAATAGAGTAATACTTAATAGCAGAGTAAAATAGTCTACACTTCCTCAGTTATTGTATTCACGAAATGTATTTTTCGGTTCTACATGCTTAAATATTTCAAAGATATTTAAGCTGTCAACGCAATCTAAAGGAATATTGCCAATATGAACATCAGATAAGCTTAGAGGTCGCAATATTTTTGTAAAAGTCTCTTTCTTGACCCATGCAGATAACAGTAAACGTTTTAGAAGGGTTTTCCTCGAAGTATGTGGTGAGTGGAAGTAACTTTGCTTTACTTTACACGAAGTAAATTTTTTGTACAACTAATGGTTAGTTTAGTTTAAAGACTTAATTCGTATAGATCAGTGATCATTTTATTAACGATGTACAATACATAAAACGAATTTTAATATTCATTATACTAAAATGTTTATTTAATATCTAGGTGAAGCACTAAATCTATAAAATCTTAAATCTATATAAAAATTTTTGGAATGTGTACAAATGCGAACTCGTCGTTAAGTTTTGAAATAGGTTTTCTGTCACAGGAATTAGTGGAGAATAATGTTAGTGGAGGGTCAATTAAATTTACGCACTTGCTACCAGCGTCAACTATTCCAAAAGGAATTCTTGCTGTTGTATTGCTGGTGCTACAATGAAGAAACCCTTGTAATATATGACAGCGTTGCCACATTCATACAATTACCACATTTTTAACATGTTTTTACCAATTGCGTGTAATTTTTCAAATTTTAACAAAAGTTTGCCTTTGTAGATTTTTTTCTTAAACTCTAAGTCTTAAGTTAAAATTCTTCACGCAACTCTTAAAAGTAACTCTTAAATCAAAGTAATTACATAGTGTTTTCCATTTTTCTCTATTATTTTAAATTCTTTCCGAACGTGTGGTATTTAACTCAACTATAAAGAACATTAGAATTAAAGTTAATTAAAATAAATAGTTATATCTATGACGAGAAACCCAAAACAATTGGTGTGTCGAGAAATTGATGATTCGTTAATAGTATCCTACTGTTTCAGATGGAGCATAATTTCATCCTTTCGATGACTGCAATAATAATATATTATATTTTGCTCAACTAGCTAATCTTTAGGTGAAAACCGTTAGTTAATGAAAACATCTACGTTCAGGAAGTACTTATATACTTGCATAACTTTAAATCGAAATAAATAACCAATTTATGGTTAATAGTTTTTTAAAATATATATAT
>NC_051847.1:167175732-167289479 GCF_002237135.1 Teleopsis dalmanni
TTAATAGTATTTATTAGAATTTATTTAATAACATTAGAGCTGTTTCAAATATTATTTCAGGAAATTTCTTCAACTTTTTTTCTAAATTACCGAAAAATTTATCCATAAAATCAAAAACTAATAAACTATCTAAAACACAGGAAAAAAGAGAATAAATACATTAAACATAAATCTAACAATTTTCTGTGTGTTCTTTAAACAATCAATAAACTAAAGACTTAGACAACAAACTTGTTTTAATGTTGTATCATTTCCAAACCAAATCATGTCATTTTAATATTCAATTATTGAAAATTTTATGTAATAATATTTTAATATTTAAGACAAAGCCATTAGAAGCTGCTGATTTTATTTAAAAACACAGAGTAGCGTTGGTAATTTACATTAATATCAAAAACAATATTACAATATTCATACTATATTTATTCACAGGGCGAAGAGCTTATCCGGTTCTGATTACTTAATTATAAAAATAAAAAGTCAAAAAATATAAGATCGAATAACGATTAAAACATGTGCGGAAACAATGACATTTATTTTAAACTATAAATTTGAGACATATATGGCGAATTAATTAAGATTATAAGGTATAAATTGAAACCATTGATATAAGCCGGTTAAATGACGTACGTTTTATTTACTGCTTCTGTGTTTCTATTCAGAAATTGATGTTTTAAATTAATTTGATAAGACAATAAAATTTTCTGCTACAAAACGTGCTAAATCCTGTTCAAAACTGATAACACAACCAAATATTTTTGGATCTTATATTCTTGAATATGTATTGAACAAAATGTTATGTTCTCTGGTTTCAACAATAAAGCCTTAAGCTTTAGGTACTCATATTATATTAAATCATTCAAAACAGAATGAAGTATGAAACACATATTTTTATTTAATTTATCACCAACCGGCGAAAAATGGCAGTAATACCTTTACATCCATATTCCACACACATCAAAGTTTATAATGAGAATTGAGACAACCAGTGGAACAAGTGCGAGAGCAATCTCTAATAATGTAAACAAACAGTGGAGGAATGGAGTTCTATTACAATGAAGCGATTGAGTGGTTTTTGGGTTGATCATTCAGTATAAATTTAATTAAGTTTAATGGAAAAACAACAGTTGTTAGCTGAAATGAGGCTCAATTGATTTGAATGAAATGGAAACGAAACATTTGCACTCAAGAGACTGGGAGATATCAACTGAAATTTGGCTAACATGCATCAGAGTCGAGTGCAAGTATTTTGATCTAAAATAGATCTCAAAACTCGTTTTACGTTTTAAAGTTGTTTATACCAAATACTTGTTCCTTGCGAAAGCACAGGTGTATATGCTGATGGAGCTCTCGCATCCATTGTTTGCCAAAATAAATAATGGGAGAAGTGAGCTTTTTTAGGTGTAGATTATTAAGACCGTATATATTTTAATTTGATAAAGTAGTCTGAAGAGTCAGTTAAATATTTGTAAACAGAAAATAGCAACATATAAAAAAATGATTTTCTTCTTCTAGTTAATGTTCAGGTTAATGTTTTAGCTAAGATGAATACTCTTCAGTCTGCACAAGAAAAATTGGTTCAATGAGGAAGTAAGTGCAGACAGAAATTCGGAAACAATAAGTAATTGATATTGAAATAATACTTGTATTTAGATAAAATTTGTTCCTAACAATAAGGACAAAATAAGTTTTGAGAAAAGTTGGACTGACTGACAACATTATATAGATATATAAAAAAATTTAAAAATTCTCATTCTAAAATTAGATTTAATAGATAAAATTGATTATTTTTTAAATGAAATAGTTTTAAGTTAATTATTGAGCAATCCTTCATATTAAATGAAACTAAAAAAGTTCGAGGTAGCTAGGTCAAGTTATTATATATGTACAATAATCATAAATAAAGCAGCCATAAATAAAGAAGTAGGTATTAAAATTAATTAACTGCTAAAGAGTGGAACCAAAGCTACCATCAAAGCCATTATTGCTATTTGTGCCGTAACTAAACAGCAAGATAATTTTAATTAGAAGATAATTCAAGAAAATTCTTATCATTAATTTAATACCATATGTATAAAGTGTGAATGCAGTTATAATAAATATAGGTCTTTGTCGGAGTAAGTTCAAAACTGTGCACCATAAAAAAATTCCTTGGGTGCAGTTGTAAGTAAAATGTGTTATTAAAAGCTGTTAACAACGTCAATTAGAAGAATCTAAACTGGGACGCAATTAAATTAGTTAATGCTTGAATACAGTAACAAAGATTTTGCTTAAGGCGATTTTACATAAGTAAGTGGTGAAGTCATCGGTAACAGTTACTCTACTGTTCCGATTTAGTAATTTTTGCCGATTTATTATCAAACATTTTATGAATGGTAATCATGACTTCACATACTTGTCAGCAGTAAGTCGTATAACTATTTTGCATAACAGTTGGTGCATATACTCATAAATGGACAGATAAATGCATTACAGCTTCATTGTCTTACATTTCGTTTCATTTTTATTTTAATTGTTATTTGAGACTAATATTTATTGAAATACTTCAGAAATAATGCTTTAAGCGTGACGGTTAGGATGATTAAAACAAACTTATCATCTTACCTTACTTAAACGTTTCAAATTGTGCTTTATTGCCTACACTCTGCAATATTTTATACTATAGTTGTTATACTTATGAGTTAAGAAATGAATTGATGAACTAAGCAATTGACTTGACTTATTTGATACTTATCTCCTTTACTTTTATGTGTAGTTAAAATTTTAAATGCAATTGCAATGATTCAATTCTTACCTATATACGAGTATATAAGTAAGTGCTTTGTATACGTAATCATAGCTACGTATAATTAAGTAGCGTACATAAATTTAATTCGAATACCTATATATAAGTTTACTATTCTCATATATAACTCAGTTCATAACAAGCCGAAGCTGGGGTTGTCACAATATGAAGTACTTAACACAACAGGACACTGCATAATTCAGAATACGTGCACTTAAGATATGCCATGTTTTTACTATTAATAGCAAAGATGAAAGTTTAAATATTTTTATACTTACTTAAGGACAAATAAGAAATTATTAAGTTTTTAGTTAATAAGTAATTCCAGAATAATTACACAAGCAAATAAATGTTAATGGTCTTCTGTTTAATGTGCAGAATGTCATTGGCTCAAGTATAGTTAATTAAACTTAATATGATGACTGATTATGATGCTTCGTTTGCTTAATGAAGAGGGAGTGTTTCAATTAAAAATCTGCACTTGCAACTAATTCCAAAAAAATTTATAAAAAAATGAAAAATTAATCTTTTAATTTATAAAGATACACTCCAGAGATTAAAATGAAGGAAACTTCTATTTAGTCAGCTTTTGAAATTAAATGAAAGAATTTTTAAACGCATTACAGTTTGTACCAACAGTAAAGTTTCATTTAAAGGTTAATCTATTAAAAATTACTGTAAATATGGCTCGATCCAATAAAAATGGAGTGTGTAAATACTTGTAAAGTGCGCTGCCAATTTTAGTACCAGTTTGACACAAACACTTCAGTAGTGAACCAACTTCATTCTATTTTACAAACATTAACTATTTTAATGTGGTAAGTTTTATAAAAAATTGTTTAAAAATTCAGCACAGACCAATGAATTTTCAAAATCTTTAGAAACATTTTGGTATATCAGTCATTTACATCGTTATTTACTTCTTCCAACAGCTATTATTAAAGTTTGTTAAAAATGACTTATGTATTTCTGCTCACCATAAAGTCAAAACGTGTATCATAAACAATTTAAAATATTCCGACACGCAAACAAAAATATTGCTTATGAAATATGGCTTAACCGCCTTTACTTCAATTCGAATGCCATTCGAAAAGTTCTGCTCTACGCTTTCAAATACACTTTGCAATAAAATTCACACGAACTCTGAACTCATAACAAATCAACATTAAATTTATTAGATACAAGAACCGCGCCTCATAAACATTCTCAAGTCACAAGTATTTTAGACTAAAACTGAAGAGAAGACGGTATTAATGGCGTGAAAGCAGTTTACACTTCACTTACACCAAAAACAATAAAGGAGAAATAAACTAGCAACATAAACATTTGAATATAAACATGTTGATAGAATCAGCACTACCTCTCATTTCTCGCATCTCGAACATAGCAACATGTTGATTGAATCTTTCGTAATGATATTATTTTTTGCTTAAGCACTTGTTGCTTGTTAAATCGTTGGATTTATTGTTCCTTTTATATTCAGTATTGTACGCTATTTCATTGCTTACCCGCTGCCCTTAGGCTGCCAAGATTTCTGATGTGTTTATTACTAGAAGGCGTTATTGTTATAACAGCTCTTCAATCAAGGAGTGATATGTGTTCAAGCCAAAGTTACTCCTTTAAGCGTCATCTTTAGGTGTATAAATGGTGTGTTCAGCCTCATACCTAAACTTTGGTATTTAATGAGTTGATATGAATATTTTCAGACACGTGTAAATTATAGTTTTGGAGGGGCTTTGCAGTATTTAAGAACAATTTTGATATATAAATATTTTGTCAGTAAATTGTGTGAATTTTCTGAAGTATCAGAAGCCTGAAGTATATTTCTGACTAGTATTGAGTATATAACTTATAGTATTGAGACTTGGCTATCTCACCATTGGTCAATTATTTACAAGGAAAAACTCTCTAACTTAACTACACTCATCATCTCTTTTTGTATTAAATCCCAGTTTCTGAAGTGCTTATCAGGGATGGCTTTTATGTATTAATGACTGTGACCAGTATCTCTATAAAGAGATTTACTAAAATTTCGCTATACCTTCGGTAAGATAGGATTAACTATTTGATATCTTGCTAAATATCAGATATGATCACTCGGCCTGACATCCCACCATTATGGAAATGATTATACGCAAGAAAAGTGCTTAATCTAATTGTTTTGTTGCTCATGCTTATGATAGCAATATCATTGATTCTCCAACACAAATGTTGTCATTGATATCTTTTCTCCTATTAAAAGAGAATTTTCTAAAATGAAATTGGTGGTGAATGTAGATAAATCATATATATGAATGAGTGCTAGCGGAAAACCAGTTTACCATTTAACTATTCCAGCTAGATTCGTACTTCCGACATTAATACCAAAGTATAGATACTTCAGAATAGGAAGTTGTATGTTCACCGAAAATTGGTGTACGACTACTTTTTTATGTCCGTCAGTGACTGACACTTTTTATTTGTTTCTTCAATTACCACTTGCCACAGTAATTATTGAAGAGATATCCCAACCAGTCATTATGCCTACCTGAATGATAATGGCCCGCTAGTACAGTAATTATATGGCGAGTTGCGAGCAAAACTAAGCTCCTATACTGTCCCTTTCTGATTCAAGGGGAGTCATGTCTTAAGTGTAGTTTGATAAGTGTGCACTTCTAGCTCATTGTCTTAGATTATTTTAGGTTAGGTTAGGTTATATCGACGATCCCAGGGGAATGCACTTAGGCCTATAGGCCCATTGTGCTACAGTATTAATAAAAACCCAAGGGTTAATATCATCTAAGACCTTTGGCAAAGCTTATGATGGTATTCAAAGAGAGATTCTGAAGTTCGTCAAGATCCTCAAAAAAGAAAGACTCTAAATGTTAAGGCGGCGCATGTAGCGAATAGAAGCAAAGCAGGTGGGAGGCACTTTTATCATCCTCACCACAACTGTGGCAGATATGTTCGAAGGAAAGATTTAGTATCCTAGCATGGTTACCTAGAATATAATGACCTGTTCATTTTCTTATAGTGCGTTGCATGAATTGAAATACACTCAGCGTCTTAAGCTTCCATCAGGAGTTGTTATAATAAACGCTCTTCCCCTTAATTGGGGGTATTACATGTATAACTAATCCCAGAACTAATACAATCATAAAATTAATGAAATCTCATGTTAAATAATTTGAGTTGGAATTCAGCGAACAATTTTTGTAAGTCGTTGCATAAAACGCGTTGAGCAAAAATCCTAAAATATGGCATGTAGCGATTTTCGCTACTATTTTTTTAATTTACCTAATGAGGCAACCGTTATTAAATTTTTGTAAATTATTTTTCGATTAATCGCATTTTTGATGCAAATTCAAAAACTTGCTGCAGCTTAAACTGCAGTTGGATTGGATTAAGCGCTACACTAGCACTCTGGTGGCACTTTGTGGTATTAAAGTAAATTGCGATAATGACTACTCTAAGGAGATCATATTGCGGTCTTAATCATATATAAAATTGCTTGGGGTCAAAGTTATACTGGAAGTATCAGTTTTCAAAAATAAACTCCAAATGAAAGTTAAACCTTAGGTAATTAATTTGCTTAACTTTGGTATAAACTTTTAACTCCTCATCTTGAGGATTACAACTATATATTGGTGATATTTACGCTGAGAAAAATAAAAGTATACACTATGTTGTTGCAATTCCCCTCTCAATGTGTTTCGAAAATATGGCGACGAACTATGAGTTGCGATTAGACCCACGAAGCAATTTAAAGATTTACAGAATCAGATAAGTTGCATTAGATTATTGCTACAACAGAGATTACAGTAGTCAATTTTCCTATTAATTTATGAGGCATAGAATATATTAATTGCAATAATTCGGAGTATTTTCTTATATTTATTTTGGTATTTGGACAATAACACAATCTCAAAGGTTAGTTATGAACTAAAAGTTAATAATAGTATCACTGATATTCTAATATATATTTATATTATGTTATTGATTGAGAAATATTTTCAATCTATAGTTTAAAAGATATTGTGCAATGAATATCTCATTCGTTTACAGTGCAAATACCTTCGTAAATGTCAGTGAAGTTATATCGAGTTCTTATTTTTCTGTCTGTTTATCTTCAAAATAAAATTTTATACACAATTTCTGAAATTTTCACTGCAGTTTAATTGCATTTTGTGCACTAAAATCGAAATACGCTAAGCACATAGCTCCCAACTCCTAAGCTACTTTAGCGTTTTTCCCTCATAATTATCTCAACAAATGATCTCGAAAATTTCTGTTTCCTGGCTGAACTCTTCATCATATCAAGACGCGAAATTGCTTCTCAAGTAGTTCACGTCGCTTGTCAGTTTGGCTTGAAGGTCTCCTGATGTAATCTTAATTTCACACTTTACTATAATTTAGTTCATTTCCAACTTCAAGTGAACAGTTGCATTCCATTATTACGGAGCTGCCTGGGTGCTGGCGGCTTTGTTAGACAAAATAACGTAACAAAAACTGAATAGAAAGAAATCGTTTTGAAAATTGAGGTACTTATCAATGAAGGAATCATTTCCCGTAAATGCAAAAATATTTCACTAATATATGCATTGCATGTACTTCAAATGCAACTGAACAACTTAAGAGAAAAAAAGTTTGAATGAAATACTATAATACTTAAACTAGTCTAGTAAATAACTTAAATTAGTAGAGGACTTGTGTTTGGAATTTATTTCGATTAAAATTTTTTCTTATTATTTTTAAGTATTTTTTTAAAAAATATTTAGCACAAATTTTAGTTCAATATAATGTATATTCAATAAAATTTTATTTATTTGACTGGAGAGGAAGCAACCGATGGTTTTCCTCTACAGATTAAAACCACATAAGTTTCTTAATTTTAAAATGTACAATCAACGGCGATATGATAGAGCCTAATTCGTTGACTATCACCAGTCTGTATTCAGGTGGTCATTAAAATAGCTTAAGTGTCTCCTATTATATCGATGAACTTCTTAGTTTACAATATTGTTTTTAAAATTATTTTGTAGCTCTTCGTATTATCATTTTTTTGTGATTAGACATAAAATTATTTCTATTTCAGATTGTAAAGCTGATCTCCATAGATCCATATATACCATTTGTAGTTATTAGTATAACTAGAATTTTATAAACTAAATATTTGTTTTATTCCGATCGTCTTTAATTGGCTTTCAACAGACAATAGTTGGGAACTAATAATTTTCCCTTTCTAATGTGTTAGTGTTTTGTATTTATTGTACTGCTGCTAACTATACCTTTGAAGTCTACGTCTTACTGTTAACTGAAAAACAAACATTCTCTAATTGGACCCTGCAATTCTACTTTTCTCTATTTATTTGAAATCTACTTTCTTAACTTTGGCACTTCTAGGAATTATTATTATGGTGTCTCAAGTTGTGCGGCATAATCCTTAATAATCCTTAATAACAAATTGCACTTATGAAGTATCTGTACTTGTAAGTATCATAACATATGGACGCTTTGATGAAGATCTAAGACAGCCAATATCAATTTTTGTCAATCTTTGTGAATTTCATTGATGAAGCAAACCCGAATTTAGAGATTGAATTGGTATACTTTGTATTTGAAGACATGATTCAAACCCTACTCAACTGAGTTGTAATTATTCACTGAAATAGATTCGAATTTCGTTTAAGTGTTACTTATCTTAAATTGTAATAAACTTAATTTGATTTTTTTTAATTTCACAACGAATAAATATTTTCCATTTCAAAATCGAAATATGTTACGTTTTTCTTGTCTGCACTTCTAATCATCATGTTTGTCCGTTTAATCGTTTCGAAATGGAGTTGGGCCTAATTAGCATTAAAAAGCCTTTGACAAGTTTCAATTAAGATTAAAATCATTTATTGATTTTTTAATATCAAATCACATTTTTCAATGCTTAACGGGCAATTACAGCTTCATAGGCGAAGTGCATTTTGTGCTTAATTTGAGGGCGTAATTGCATTGAAATACATTTATCCGTGATTAAAGTATTGTCATTAATCTATTAGAATTTTAATTTAATTTATAAAATGTGTTTTTGAACTGAAAGTGCATAAAGTGGGCGATAAGTTAAAGTGCACACCTATTATTGGGACATACATTATTGAACAGTAATTGGGTCAACACATTAATGGGATTAATATGTTAAATGGTTAATATTTAATCATTTACGAGAATAATTATGTAAAAAAAGGGATCTATATATAAATATGTATCAGAATATTAGTTGAGGAGCCTGAGATTATTTTGAAGTTTGCCAAATAGTTCGAAAAGTATTAAAAAAATACATTCTTTATAATAATAAACTTGAGTAATCTGAAACTAATATCCAAAGGCAATATATTACCACAAATTTAATTATTACTAATTAAATTGCGGATTTTTTAAGAAATTATAATAGTAAGTTAAATTGAAATATAAGTATAAACCCAATATAAATATAAGTATAATATTCACCATAACAGTAGCAAATGGTTAGTCCATTATAGTGGAGTAATTGTGAAGACTGAGATGTTGTTGGAAATGTATAGCCTTAAACAGCATTTTGGGCTTCGGCAAACCTGCAGTTCATGTACCTGCTGGAATACTAAGGGCACACTATAACATCGCACCGATGCTTAAACACAGTGAGTATTTCTAAAAAGTGGATTGCGCTGGAACTGCAATGGATCTCATAAACTGTTCTTTCATTGAATTCTTTCAACAAGATTTTGTGACATGAACTTCGAATTACTTTTATTTAAATTATTATCTAAAATCATTTTCAGAGATAGTATTTAAGCTAAAATGAAAAGCTGAAATTAAGTACAAATTTGATGGCTGGGTGTAAAAATTTTCTCACATCATTAATACAAAGATTTAACTTATATGTTAAGTAAGGTGTGGAGCTTATAATTTTCCAATTTACAGGAACTTGTTAAGCGGAGATTAAATGAAGAACGATAACATTAATTAGATATGTCTTTACTATATCAATAATTTTCATTTTATATTAAATTAAAAAATGTAATTTATTTCTCCTATATTTTTTTATATAAGTTTTTAGAGATAACATAAACATACCATAGATAAGACTGCAGTGATTATGGAAATCGAATAATGAAAAGTTGCAGTCAATATCATTTTCTGTGCCGGCATGTCTCTTCCTACTTTTTATCTAATCATTTAAAAAATAAAAAAATTGAGAATGTATAGCAAAATCTGGACATCAATACGAAAATGTAGTTTGCTTCTGTTTTATAGTTTTAATAAGAATTATGTTTGCTGTCTGATATGTACAGATATTTTCTATTAAGGCAATAAGATCAGACACTGCGAAGAAGAAGAAGAAGCTACTTATGTGCAGAAATTCAAGCAATTAATTTTCAATTTAACTTTTCCAGCCTTCTATAAAATTGCTGATATACGAAAATAATAGAAAAGATAAAATAACATACTATGCCGATTTCAGTAATACAAAATGCAATGGAAGAATGAAAGATATATTGCACTCAGTAAATAATTCTGCAGTAAAGCCAAGGACTACGAATTTATTTGTTTACATTCAAGTAAAATTCTATAGCAATAAAATATATGCACAAAACCAATTTTTATAGTCAGCGAATAATTAATCGCTTAGGATGCAGAAACATTCACCTCCTTATAAAACTCGGTTCAGTCGGTTTTTGTAATTGCTTGGTTTAATTGAAAAGCGAATAATTTGGAGTCCTGTATCTTCTGTGGTTTATTTATTGCTGTAGTTTTGTATGTAAACAAACAGCCACCAAAAGCAATAAAAAATATCACATTAAAGGCATTAATCACATACTATTTAAAACTGGAAAACTTACTCTGGATCAGTGCATGTAGTCACTTAAACAAGGCAAGGGTATAGGGGTCTTCGATCGATTTTTTTCTTTGATATCACAGATAATGAATTTGTATCTCTATATTAAATCTCTCTATATTATTGTAGTTAAAAACGAAATCATAATAAAAATCTTATTAAGAAAAAGCATCCGACTACATCACTACTACATACAACTCAACTTATGATATTCTGGTTCAGTTCAGTTCGACTCACTGCGTGTGGTAGGTGGCCATGAACTAACATTTCAGTAGCTGTAGAGTTCATGTGTGAGTAATTAATAATTGGCAACATTCTTCATTTTACTGCAAGTTGTATTAATAAATTAAAACTAATTACAAAATTGTGATACATGTATCTCGATTTTTTGTTCATTGCATAATAAATCTGGCAGACAATTTGGCAGTGAGCTAACATTTAACTTTTGCACCCCACGCGTCTTGAGTTGCTCGTGAAATATTCTCGCATGAAGCTCTCCCAACTAAACTGGTTCCGTTGCGGATAATTCTACAAAGCCGCAGCTTTGCCCATGCGATCAAGTATCAAAGATATTTGTGGTTTGGAAAAAAGTATATCAACCTTGAAAGTCTTTGTCTATTAAGCAAAATAAGCGGATTTCGGATTTCGGAAATCGATATTTGAACGTAAAAAATTATTAACATTTCTGTAAAAAAATTAGAATATTTATGACTGACATATGCATTCACTTGGCAGACAATGGGTTACAATTTTAATAGCATTTGAGTTCAATTGGCAAAAAGTAATTCGAATTTTATAGATAAAGACTCGGTTTCTACTTTGATCTCATGCCCGCTTTTAAACTGCATGCAAGCTGCTATTTAAGCAATCTATTTAGGAAGGTTAAACAATTCAACAAAAGTTTATTTTCAATTTTTTATATATTATTTTCAATAAATATTATTTATTTTCAATAAATAAACAAGATACATTAAACCGTAAGATTAACAGGATTATACATGTTAAAATTTCAGATATAAGTGAAGTGGGTGAAGTTTATTGAAAGGAAATAAGTTCAATGGTCATTGTGATCTATTTTAATTTATAAAAATTAATTTCAGCATAAATACATTTTAAATTGTTTTGAATGGAAGACTAAATTTATGTTAGAATATAAATAAAAAATTATATAAAAAGTTTAATTTTCATATACATTTAAATAATTGAAATGTCATGCCTATTTAATATAAAACTTTCCATTATTCACATGTCACAACGTATTCACGTTGATATTATCTTATTATGGCTGGAGACTTCTTCTGAGCTATAATTGAAATCCCACCTAATGCCACGGCCATCCACTTGATTCTTCGGCAGTACGCAAGTGTAATCACAGCGTGTGGCTGACTTCGGTTTAATTAATTTTGTTTCATATTTGAGCCCACAGATGTCACTGTAAATTTATAGCAAACAACTAAAGTAATTTATTTTAATTTTAATTGCTTATAAAATATTTACTAGGGCTTCCTGAAAAACAAAAATAATTTAGAAAACACCATTAAATTAGATATAAATAGAAATTAATAGACGAAAAATATCTGTTTTAAACATTGATAGTTTATAGTTTAATAAAGACTCATCCCTGTTAAATTGTGAAACATAAACAGTAAAAAGAGAGAGAAGGAGAGATAGAAAAGGTGACACAGACGAAGAGAAAATATGCTCTACAGGATTTATAACAATAAAAACGAGGAAGGGTGTAGTATAAACGTACTTGTTTAAAGTGATTGTTAAGAATTGTGAAGGCCTTTAATTTGCCGGGAGTAGCTCAGTTTGCTGACCAGTGCAATGGAACTCTCTCTGTTGCACTTGTTAAATCATTTAGTTTTCCAGTTAAAATTAAAGAGATACTATAAGTCTATTATCCGTAACTTTGTCATGTCAGTAAATAAAACAGAGTCGCTTCATTTAGTGTGCCAAACAGAGACTTAGAAAGTGAATTATAAATTTATATTTTTTACTTTATTATGGCAACAAAATGTAGGATCAGACTTAGAATCTAATCAACCTCGAGCAGAGTACCCTCATCATTTTGATTACATCCAATATTGTACTGTATTCTTAGTTTGCCGATTTTAGTGATAAACACTGAATGAACGCATAACAAAATTAACCCGCTCAACAAATCTATGATGTGTCTCATATCTTTACTCACTTTTCATCCATGACATGCTGCATTTTTTTTCAGTAGTTTTAATAATTGTTGATCAATAAATTCTGTTCCAACTTCAATTTTGGCATTCTTAGCAAATAAAGTTGACTTTCTATTTCTATAGGTTGTACGCTTTTTAGATTAAGTGAAAGAAGTCGTTTGCTGCAGCGCACGTGCACTCAATGCAACTGCACTTCCAGCATTCTTCAGTTAACATTCTTATAAATTATTTATAAAGGAAATTCTACTTTAGATGTCACTTAACTGGAACAATTGCTCCTTAGCTATAGCAATTGTTTGCGGTTTCCATGCAGTCAACATGAAAATTGGCATTTGAGATGAATTTCACATTACTTATCCTGACAAAAAGAAACTCGACAAATTTTAATATGCAAAAAGTAAACTTATTTTTTTATATAATAGATACATTTGAAGTATCTCTACATATTTGTTTTAAAATGTATTTATTTTTTTTGGAAAAAGTTTATTAGCTTTTTGGTAACATTTTTGCTTGTACGAAGCTTTTTTCTATTGTCAACTGGAAATTTCTCTTTCTTGTTCATGCAAATAACGAGGATTTTTCAGCATCCAAGGAACAAGATGCGAAGTGTTCACGTACAATTCCAACTTTCATCCTAAAATTGCCCACTAAACACGCTAATCGGTATGTGCATGCCGGGGTCAGAAGTTAAATGTGTTGTCGATGACTCTTACAATATTTGCGGTTTTATTAAATCGCACAAAAACTAACGAGATTTCAAGACAAAAGCAAATATCTTCTTCCATGCCATTTATTCGTGTAGGTTATTTTATATTGAGTTTTATTTAATATTGTATTTTTTTTAATATTTCTGCACGATCTTGCATTTTATGCTTGGAATTACGTCAACACTTTTTCAGTAAACTACGAAAAAAGATACAAGATACTTTAATTTATTAACACGACTTGGTGGCAACAGGTTGCATTTTCATTGCATGCAATATTTTGTTCGATTTAATGAATGAAAATTAAATTTCATTTTTAATTTACTTTATTTTTTAAAAACAAATTTGAAAGATACTTACCATTTCTGATCGCACTTTGAAATGGCTAATTGAAAATATCTAATCGATATAAATAAATAGTGAAATAGGCACTTAAGACTAATAGTCAACTAAATATTTTATTTTCTATGTGTTTAACATTTGATGCAAATTTATCTAAATTTTTAATCAAAATCAAAAGAACCTGAATATTTTTATAAAAACGAGTATATTTGTAAAATATTATTAACATACTTCGAACTAATCAAATCAAATTGAAAGGAAAAATGTCCGATATTATCACATTTCTATTAAATATGTGAGCCACATAGAGAATAAAGGTCACATAAAGGATAGACCAATGAAATTATTTACGCAAACCTACAGACTTACAGACAGACTGACAGACTTGACGCGTTATCGAATCTCAGAATGGTTACAGGCTCTTCGGGGAGATATGCAGATCTGAGGTTAACTGTTGTTTAGTCAATAATAATCCAGTCAAGGCGTAAAGAGGGGTTTGAAGATACCTCGCAGTAAATATAAAGTAAAAGTGTTCAAATGCACTGACTTAAATAGTTTTAACGTAATAAAGATTTAATAAAATATCTAATACTATTATTCAGGTCTTTCAATTACTCGAAATATATGATGCAAAATAAATAATCGAATAGTTTGAATTATTCGGACGTTTACTTATTCTTGGATTTTCAATCTATTCGATCAATTTCAAGTATCCGAAAACGCACACCACTAATAAGTAATTTCTGAAAACTAACATAAAGTATAATAACTTCTGTTTATTTCTTTGTTTTATTACGAGTATATGTATTATTTTGAATAGGTCATTTATTAGGAAATCATCAGGACGTGCAATGATTAATCATACGATATTCGTAATATTTTTCGAAAATATCGGATCAGGTCATAAAACATCATTATTATCGAGGATATAATATGTGACATGTGACATTCTTAGTGAATTTTTAATACAGTCGGAGGTTTAGATTAGTTGTGAACTAAGCAATATTGTTAGATTCAAGTTTCCAAGCTTACTTTGTTTTAATGACATCAATACGGGTTTTTAATACCTGTGTTTTCTAAATTTGTCTTGCCGCATATCTGTTAATTTAGTTGTGAAACTGCGTATGTAATTCCCGGTTGCATCGTTGATGGTTGCACTCTCTTCACATATCCGATCTAGTTTAATATATGCTGGGTTCAATATCGATATAGCAATGTGAAAAGTTTTTATTAAGTCATGCATTTTATTTAAAAAGTAGTGTATATTTGAAGTTATTATTAGTATTATTATTAGTATTGCTTATTAGTACAGGGTAAGCTCTTACGAATGAAGTAAACGTATAAAGGCATATGATATTTTACTTGATTTTATTATTTTATATGCTCTATAATGAAAATTTTTAGAATTGTAGATAACCTTCCCTCTACATTTTAAAGCCAACAAGTGAATTGTAAAAAATTTCTGTATGTAAATAAAAATTAGTGATCTGATGTTGGCAATAATGCACTTTACTATAGATCAAAAAGTGAAGAATAAATTGGTCAATCAATTAAGCATAATGGTGAAGTTATAAATCAATATATGTTAAGTAACTATTAACTTAACTTTTTAAAGTCGAGGGTGCTAAAAAATCTCTTGCCCAACTATATCTATCACAACTTTGAATCGAAGTATATATATTTAAATTAAATTTAATTAAAACACTAGGAATCGTATTGAATAACTCTGTTTTCATTGGATGCATCGTAGTTAAACTCACGTTTTAGTTTACCTAAATTTTATACAAAAGATTATTGGCAAAAAATAAATAAATTTTATATCTTTGATTGTTCATTTTGCATTTTTGGTTGCAATTGTAAAAAATTATTAACATTTTTTTGCAGGCAGTTGTAGCTAAGCTGGTGCAAAAATTGCTTAAAGGCTTGAAGCCTTCAATGTAGCCTGACACTTGCAGTATTTGTGGTGCAGTTTTCCCCTATAATTTTATGGTATCGACTTTTATTGTCTACATGCAGCATCCGTAGCCGCAGTACTGAATTTGGCATAAAAACTGAAATCGCTTTTTCGGCAGGATTTTTCATTGTTTGCAGTTTAATTGGAAGCTTTACATTTTTTATAAAAGATACAAAAACTGTTAAGCACTACGAGTGTACTCTTAAGTGCCTTAAGGTTATTTAACATTTTTAATTAAATTATTGCTATTGTAGTGCAACGAAGTGTGTAATTTTCTTAATTTATAAAAACTGAAATGTTTTTGTTTTATTCAATTTCGTTTTGGTTTAGAGCAAAATTATAAGTAAAATCAATTTCTTGCCAATAAGTCAATTTCAGGTGCCTTGAATGTAATAAATGGTATTAATTTTTAATATTTTTGTACGATATGTTGCTTTTAAGGACCTAGGTATATAAATGATAATTATCTTGATTATCGGTTTCCGCATTTGCTGCTTACCTAATTGCAAGAAAAGTTATTTAAAACTGATTTCAAACTTAATTAAAAATAAAAAATAAATTAAAATAAATTGTATAACAGCTTGGAACTCTTACAACTCAGATGATAGCCATCAATACGCAAGTTCCACTTTATCTGAGCAGTTGACAGATAAGAAACTTTATTTAATTGGAATTTATCAATAAATGGAACAACAATTTCACATTAGCAAAACAAAACGCTAAAAAGGCAAAGAAATCCACAATTATTACACAAATTTACTATACGTCGTTTACGTATCTCAATAACTCCGTGATTTGTGCAGGCGATGGCAACAGGTTAACGCGTCAGCAACAGTCGCTCCCCACGTACGAACAGTACTCGGACCGCTTGATGTTGTTTGATTAGTAAAAACATTATGTCAACGCAGCTTGAATGATTGCATTTTAACTAAGAAATATTTTCGGTTTGGGACACTCAAATGCCGGATTTCAGTTATCTTACAGAAATTATTGTACGAGCTTCTGCGTTATTGGCAACAGTTGTCAATTACTTAAGTGTGGTCAAGTGGATTGTGCCACCTGATATGTTGTCTCAGCCATCCAATTTTATGGTGAAAACGGGAAAGACTATTTCTGCAGCTTTTGATTGGAATTTCATTGAAGTTTTGTTAATGTCTTTGCGGTGCTGAACGAACACTCGGCATGCCGATGGAGTGCATTACAAAAATACAGGAAGTCATGCAGTAACAACTGTTGTCTTGTTCAACGTTTAAGATTACTGCTAGTACTCCTATTGCTCACCGCTTGATGGTTGGTAATTAATTAGATTTAATTTATGGCATATTTTCATGAAGCAAAGACTTCCACTTGGATATATAAGATGCCATAAAATTTTTGCTTTAAATTATATTTATATTTTACTTAACTAAATGCTTCGATTTATATTACCTATATAAATTGCTCTCATGTTGCTTTTTAATTTATCATAGAATTATCTATTTATTTTGGTTTCCTTAATTTTGTTCTCTCTAATAAATAGATTTAGACTAAAACAAGATATCATGTGTCAGATTTGTCTCTACAAGTAATATCAGCGCAACCTCTGGTCTCTGTGCAACGTTCACAGGATCACAGGAGATAGTGATTACACAGGATAGTGATTAAATGATTCAAAATTGTAAAAAGATTTTAATCCATTCACCTTGTCATACAAGGTATTTTAGTTTTAGGTTCGACATTTTATAATATGATTGAATAACAACTAATAAATGTATTCAATTTTGAAAACATACTGCGAAAATGATAGTTTTTTAATAATAATGTATTGGATCGAATTCTCTTTCAGTGATGATCACTTAGTGAATATGTTAATAAACACAATCATCCCATCAGGGTCAGTGAAAATACATAAGTCTCTGTTGAAAATTCACAAGAAGTTACTGTATGATATGATTTGATGTTTGGTCTAGAGGTTCAATGTGTTCATACTACTTCAACAAGGATGAAGATGGGACACAAAACCAGCATCTCAGATCTCAACAGGTACTTGTTTATTGATTACTTAATGTAAAATTTAAAATAGAGATATAAAAAATACATGTTTTGTCAGGTTGGTTCCGCAAAATGTATAAAATTTCGCTTGGTTAAATGAAAAATTTTCTGAAGGTGTGATTTTACGTTCTGGGTACGTTGATTGGTCACCACATTATTCGATTTATTATTACTATACATTATTATTACTATACTATTTGTGAGAATACCCAAAATAATAAATTTAAGCGAACAACTCTCAAACTGTTGAATCTCTAAAGGTTTTCCCTTATATCCTTTAAGTGTTGGTTGCGCTGTCGCAACTCATCAAAAATAATACCAATATAATTCAGTGCTGTAAGATATTGCATATAATAGTGTTATACATATTTTCACCTAACGCCGAAATGCAAGAAATATACTAAAATAAAAACTTGATCGTAATCTCAATTTTAAATGTGTATTATTTAAATTTACCTTGAAAACCACACAATGGTTAATCCAGGACTTCTAAAATGTTCAATTCTAACAAAACAGAAGAAGACTTGCAACTTGCAGTGAATAGCGTAAATATGGGATATCCATTTTATAACCTGAGTTAAACTACTACTCCAGTGTACATTAGTAGATCTTCTCCTCATAACCTTCCAACTAATTTTAACTAATAATTTTTTTTAAACAATCAGTACATGTTGGACGTAGTTAAAGAAATGTCAATAAATATCAGCACGTGAATGAATTTATGTTTGGACTGCGTTTACTTGAGGTTATTAATTGTGGTATTAATAATCAAAAACTTTCACTATATCAAAAAATTAAGTGCAGGTATTTTTCAAACAAAATTTTAAATTTGAAAAACTTAAGTAAACATGAGTAACTTTTGCTTTCGATATGAGTTCATTAATCTAATAATCCATTAAACCATAAGCCCCGCAGCTAATTTTGAGAAAAGCTATTAATTACAAATGGAATCATCACATCAAAGTATCAAATATTAGTTGTGCTTTAAGCATCTTGTTTAAAGCTCCCTGCAAATCTCAGCAAGAAATTCAAAAAATTAATCCAATTTGTGCTGCACTTTTCACTTTTCGATTGACGAGACATGCCTGAAATATTGTATCTGAAATATGCGATAGCTTCACATGTGCGAGGTATGATTTGTTGGTGCTTTCAACATTTTCATTAACATAAATTGTGAATTTGTTGTTTGTTTTCTTAGAAAAATAAATAAATTAAATTGTGAATATTTGTCAGTCATCAATCAAACTCAGCATGTCGCTATCAATATTTGAATAAATTTACATAGGAGCCCCAATAAATTTTGCATTGAACCTAACAGTTTTGGCTTCAGTTGAAAAATGCGAATAGCCTAAAATGGAATTTGTGCCACTTATGGGTTGATGAGATTTACATAAATACCAAAACGATAGATTAGAAATGTGAGTACTTATGTTAATACCGAGGTCAAATTTTTGCATTATTTTATATCCGTTCAGAATATTCGACCTGTATGCAGGTGGGAATTTGCTTGAATTGCACAAGTGATGAATTATGATTTTTTTTCGGATTGAGTTTTGTAGTTATTGTTGGTACTAAATATTTTATAAAAATATTTAATATAATAATAAGAAAAAATATATTTTTTCAACAATTAAAACATTCTAAACAAAAGTTTCGTTGATAATCACTATGACTATCAATATAAATAACCACCAAAATTATCAAGACTGTACTTCTAATATAGCTGCAATTGAAAGATTGAAGTAGTGTTCTTGATTAAACCGAGACTTGAAAGATAATAAGAAGATTAATTATATTATTCAAATGGTTGTTATTAATGTTAAGCCATTAGAATCATTGATTTCATCTTTGAGATACTCAAATTGCTAATAACCATCAACTAATATACCCGCAACTGTACTCGATGTAGCTGTTAAAGGATTAGTTAAAAAATTAAAATATAAAAAGTATAAAGATATCAACTGAAGAAACAGAAATTAAAGTTGTCTTCATAGACAAAAGATACTTTCACTTTAACGTTTTCGTGTGAATTTTTTTTTATTATTTTTAGTAGTATTCAGAGCTATTTGTTAACTTAAAACATTAAACAGAATTAATTTTATGAGCTCATTAATCCATAATTACTGTGGATGCAGCACAGTAGTAAATTTTTACAAATCACTTATACACTCGCTAGATATAACAGCAGCATATAATTATCAATAAAAGGTCCAACATAAAATACATTTTACATAAATTTGTATTTAAAAAGTAAATCCTTAACTGAACTAGCAGGGATTCAATGGAAAATCATGCATGAAGTCTTTAATTTTAATTGAACAGAAGATAATTTTAAAATTAATTTCCGAAAGTGGTGTGCCTTTATTCTAAGGTGAAAGACAAGCTTTTTGTACAAGTAAGGTAGATAGGTAGGTTGGAGTGGCGGGCTTGCTTCCAAAAAGCTGACTTGAGCTCAAAAATTGGTAAATTGTGGTGTCACAGGAATAACATTGGTACGTACATAGATTTAAATCAGTATACAGCCCACGCCGAAAAAGGTAACGAATCTCCCATTACGTAAAGGAAAACCAACCTGAGAGTTCTATAAGCTTGGCCACGTCCCTAACATAACAGGATGGTAGCTCAGTCAGGTCGCTGAGAAAAGTGGTTCCGAAGATTTTTGATCTTCTTCTAGCTAATGAAGGGCACTGACACATGAGATGGAGCATGGTCTCCTTCCCATTCTTAGAGCAACAGCCTTGACAAAAGTCATTGTAGAGTAGACGCAGTCTTATAATAAAACTTGTAGCTATAGATAAACCTACAGCTTTTGACTGTTGTCAGTAAGAAATAAACATTAACAGTTTTTCCTTTTTGATAATTTGTCATTCACTTTTGCTCTCAGTAAAAGTTCACCTCAACAAAACGAAAAACTTGATTATAGGATATTTATTGATTTTTGCAAGAATTTATTGATTTTATTTCTTTATAAGAATTTACTTACACTTTTACTTAGGTTTGACGAAGATTTACGAAGTTTAAGTTAAGTCTTGTTTAAAACCGAGTCGCCGGATATTTCATAGGGTTGTAGATCATTGAGTGTTTTGATTTCATGGAATATGACGTGCTGCCAGGTAATTTTCGGTCTAACGCATAGCCTGTTGCCTTGGAGTTTCGTTTCTAACGTTGTATCTCATATTTATTTATTTATTTATTTAAAAATGTAATTTGACAAACAAACGAATTTCCGACAGGTTTTGTACTCAGATAATCTCCCATTAAAACAAACAAAAAAAAATAAAATAATTAAATAGCAAAAATTTAAAATTCAATATAATTTTTATTAATACTTGTCTTTTATATGTCTTTAAAGATACTTTTTTATATAAAGAATAATAAATTATTTATTTGTGCCAAATATTTGATTATATCAATTAAAATGCTGTCAGTATAGATTTATGCCTTTGGGGCTGAAAGTAAACTTCAAATAAGAATTTCGATATATAAGCAAACATCAAAAACTATGAATGAATAATAAAAACGTTTTCAGATCTAAAATAGTGTGGGCGTTAAATACAAAAACAATTTATAAACAATTAAATTTGAAAGCAGTTTTTTTTTGAATTTTTTTTTATTTTAAAGGTATTGTGAAATTTCATATTAAAAAATTTAGCTGACATTGAGTGAGAATAAAAAGAATTAAAATATGATAATGAGAAGAATTTTTGGCATAGAAGATTAAAGTCACTTCAGCTGTGCTCTTCAATGTGCGCTTAGTTACTTTTCTTAGACAACTCATGTTAGAAAGAGGAAGCAATATTAAAAGTTAAGATAACTGATTCTCAGGCCACTGCCACCATGTATGGGCTTTTATATATTATCATTTTATCACAATATATATATCATATATAAATAGTTCGATTTACTAGTTGTCCAGATATAGTAGTCAATACTGAAAATATCCTTACAGTCCTTATCAATGAAGAGATAACTCATTTTGACGTTTCATTGCAGATTATTACTGATCAAGATAGGTAATTGGTAACTATGCTATTTCACGACAAAATTGGCAGATTAAGACAAAACATTTGATTGATGGACTGTTTTCCGCATACTTTAAAAGCAGTTAAAAAGCGTGAGGGTAATTAAATCTTAATTGACATGTTCCCATCGTAGTTTTAGAATTAAGCAATACATTTATATGCTATATATTATAGCATGCCATCATAATACCTCAACTCGGAACTCTTAGTCCGATGTTTATAAAATGACTAACTATCTAATTGTAATACTTTCAGATGATTCCCATACTTTTTCGGTCTTCAACGAAGGTATGGTATGGAAAATAAAAATAATTAAATGTAGTAATCTGCAACAATTGCTTTTTGAGTCATTAGTGTAGCAGTTACTTTCGCATTTGATTGATTAGCAATAGTATTGTAATTAGTAATTACTATTAAACTAAATTTAAAGTCTACACACTGTAAGTTTTGACTTGCACCTCTTAACAACACAACTATTAATCTTTAATTAACCAATTTTATTTATATAACTTGTGTAATTGCTCACATGTGCTAGTTAACCTATAACCCGAAAATTTTAATTATCTATTTAAGTCCACGAAAGGTCTTTAGACAAGTTCTCATATACGTTAAGATAAGCTCGTCTTATACATTTATCAATCAAAACGAAGATCACTTACATGTATTTCATATTTGGCTAAATTAGGTTTTTTATCTGTGGTAACAAAAATGTGCTTTAATTTCTAGTGAAATCAAAATACATATATCTGTAGGTATACGGAAAATAGTAGCATTCAAATTGACTTCGCTCTTAACTACATTTGACGCATCAGCGAAATCAAAAAAAACTACACTGATGCTGACGATGGGATCATTCAGAGCTATATTTTGTTGATATTTCAGGGTTGAGTCTTACTTGAATACTTATATAAAAAGTATTTTATTTTTATTATACAACTTTTCTTAAAGCCTGATAAGCACAATTTTTTACACATAAAATAATTTTGAAGTTTTATATGGAAATATGATATTTTCTGAATTTGCAATTTGCATTTAAATTTTTCAAGCGAAGAAGGTATAAATTGTTCTTATAGTTGTGTCTGCACGTGCTCAATAATTTCCAAGAATTGTCCTAAAATAATATCGAAAAAAAAACTGCAAAATAAAGAATCAGAATTTTATAAAATTGTGTTAAAAATTCAATTTAATTTCTTGAAACATTTTCTGCTCACTTAATTTTATTGCCACATTTGCATAGCTCATCCCAGGGGCAACCGAATTCTTGAAAGATGGGTGCAATTGGGCCTTGCAGAGAAGTTTTAAAACACTCTAAATAAAAGACGGCATTGTTAAACAGATGATCCAATTTTCAATTGGGAAACTACAGTTTCGTTTCATTTCATCATTATTATCTCAAATGAACTTTCATCTCAAATGGAAAAATTCATGGACTTTCATGTAATATCTCAATATGTTAACTGAAATGTTCATTATAGATTTGGTGTCTAAAAACTGGTGCCGACACTAGTTTCAGCAATACTCAATGGATTCTTAGTTCAAATTTTGTAATGAAATCTAATAAATACAATATGTCACAAAGCTCAAGTGACGATAGCCACAAAAAAAACAAAAACATTAAGATTTTCTTCTTGGCATTTGTGTTGACATTTGTTGATTTATAAAAAATTTGAGGCATCAATCAAAGTTACAAGTCTCATGTGTGGGCACATGTTGTTGCCTGTTTGCAACATGACAACAATTAGACGTGAGCAACATACACAACATAAACTATTAGTATTGCTGAAAAAACCTTTGTTGCTGGATTAAATTTATGTTGTGTTAAAATTTAATAGAAAAAACAAAATGACAAAAACAACAATGACAATTTCTTGATTTCATTGAAATGTAATAATTAAAATACGTCATGTTAAATCCTTTCATTTTCAACATAAATATAAATGAAATTAAATGCGTTACCAACATTAATAAAAATAAATTAACAGCAAAAATTTATGTGTTATTTTACACAAAAAGTGCGTAAATAAAACAAAGTTTATTGCAAAAGTTAATTGCACAATGAAATCAATTTTATTGCATTTGTCGCAGTAACAACCGACAACCGACAATCGACAATCGAGAACCGACAACCAACAAGCAACAATGACAACATTTATGGCAACACTTCATTGCATTTCGGCTCAAGTTTCACTTGTTTAGCCAGAGACCCAACAACATTTGTCAATATTCTACAGCAACATGAAAAGTGAAAACAAGTCACGGAACAGCAGACAATATGGCTGCAGGCGAACGCCTTAAACCGGTAGTGAGTTGATGAAGGAAGGAAGGTGTAGGTACTCGCACTCGTATATATCTTAGTGTATGGTATAAACGTTGACTTATAACGCCTAGACAACTCCATCGAAAATGAATATATTTAGGATTTGGAAATCGAAACTGAATTGTGTCGCGAGTCAATGTAAATGAAGTATTGCACTGGAATTCACATAACATCGCAGCAACATGTTGTGACTCGAGATGGCGTTGTTGAAAAGTTTTGTTCAAAATATTTTGAGCTTTTAATTCTAATTTATTAATGTTTATGGTTGCAGGAAATTATTATAGTTTTTCGCGATATTCTGTTTTTTTAGTAAAACAGATTTTATGGGTAATAAATAGTTAAGCACCAAAAAAAATAATTAAAAGTTATTCAAGATATAAAATACGTACCTATAACATTTACTTTAAAACTTAGTATAAAATAATTTATTAATTTACTATGCGAATGCTGTAATTGAAAAATTTATTTGAATTTTTTAAAATATCTTGTAGGTAACATTATTTATTGATGCTTAGAAATCGGAGAAAATACATAATCGCTTTTCACCCAATTGAATTGTGTTCAAAAGAGCTATAGAAATCAAGCTATAGAGCTATAGAATCGTTGAAGGAAGGACTTACAATAGGTATATAAGGCAAACAGAAATTTATGGCTTAGATGCAATATTATGTAGTTATAGTTTAGTCTCAGTGCAGTTATTATAAGCTTATAGTAGAGAGCAGACAACAAATATGAGAATTCTTCATAACATTTACAATGACAGATAAAACCAACTAGAAGGAAAGATTGTGTCTTTCGTTTTCTTTGTGCATGTACTGCTCTTTTGAAGCAGAGAATAGTAACCTTAAGCAAACTGTTTTCTAATAATTTTGGAAAGTTAGTAGAAGGGAATAAACAAGACCTGCTTGCAAGGCTCTGAAACAACTTGGACTGGATTTAAACGAACTGCCAGTGGCAATAGTTAATAACACGTCTTATAGCTGACTAAAATTCTCTACAAAATGAGTACCTAGTATAATTGCCTACTATGTCTGTTGAGTTTTAAGTGAATTAATCTCATTATCAAAATGTTTTTTATGAAAAAAAAAATAATTACATTAAAAATCTGAAATATTAGCAGTTACGAGTAGTATGACTTCTTAGTTTTCTTTAAAAACGTTTAGTACTGCATTAAACGAACATAATTAATTTAATTAGTTGAATTTAGTTAATTTCAAACGTTTCATAAAATATGCAGCAAACTTAATTACGTGATCCGAGTCAGACATATAAATTATCATGCCGAAATAATTATAATTTTAAAATTTATGAACTAATTTCATGCAAGTTACTGCGCACCCAGTAGCCGGTAGCCACCAAATCCTAGCCACCAGATCCCAGCCACCAGTGAACCGATACCTGGCATAATTAGTTTTGTCGAATTAAAATTATTGGCAACTGCGTGTACTAATATTGAAATATTGAACAGGGAAATGTGCAAATCTGCACTGCTGTCCCGAACTCGTTTTGCTGTGATTGGATCCACTGAGACCAGGCACAGCGAATGCAAATGAGCACTTGTTTATGGTGTAAATACAAAATATGTTCATTAGCTCAAAACAAGTGCGACATGCGAGTTGTAATTAAGCAAAATGTGCCAATTAGGAGATTTCTTTAATGAGACAGGAGCGCATTTGTTAACGAAAAAGAAAAATTACTTAGTTTTTGTTCGGAAAGCGTGACTACCGGCTACCGAAGAAGCATTATTAACATTTGATATATGCGAAATGGTCTGTTGTAAATAAATTTAGATAT
The DNA here is from genome assembly GCF_002237135.1 of Teleopsis dalmanni. Classification (NCBI taxonomy): domain Eukaryota; kingdom Metazoa; phylum Arthropoda; class Insecta; order Diptera; family Diopsidae; genus Teleopsis; species Teleopsis dalmanni. Next base: position 167,201,720 of record NC_051847.1, read on the forward strand.
ATTTTAAGTGCTCCTATAAATAATACCAAATTTTATGCTGCAATAAATATTATTACAAAAAATATTTAAAAAAGTGTTCATTGGATTGAAATAGCAATGTGATGGACCATAAATGAAAAACATAAATAATACCAAAATTTTAACACAATTTTGACATTAAAATTTATTGATCGCAATTACAGTTGGAACATATCGTTGCAGCTTGTATTTTTGAAGTATTAAATTTTAAAAATTTTTATTATATTCGGAATAGGAATAAACAGGGTACTAGCTCTCAACGAAACAGAGCACTGCAACCATGGTTGATCTTTTGTGCTGCAACAGACCCTAACCGAACAGAAGATATTGCGCCTTCCGAATGAAAGCCAGAATGTCGGCCGTTGAGGACCTTCTACTATCAGAAGGAGATAATAGTTCTCGAATCAGATCAACGATGGACAATCACAGAGAATGTGACTGGTAGTCTTGTCTACTTCTACGCAGAGTCGACAATCTATCTCTTCGGACAGATCCATTTTGCATGGTGACCCGTTAAATATTTCACCAGCAATCTCAACTCTGTTTTGTCATATTAAAGCTAATAGAAAACTTAATGACTGAAAACAAAAAGTTAAGGCAAAGAAACAGATGTCTCAGATATGTTATTCCATCTCTGTTTGGAAGCATACGAACCAAATTTTTTGATGATTTTCCGGAAGGTGATGTCACTATTTGATATTAAAAAATTTTTTAAAGGTGATATGTTAACTTGCATTCGTATAGCTGAGTGAAAACTTTTTAGTTAAGAACGGTTTGCAGCACAGAAGTACTCAGAACTGTATTAATTTCTATACTATTCTATGTTAATAATTGCACTTAGTAATACCGATAAATCAGATAAGTTAGAAATGAATTACGTAAATAATTTCCATAGGATTAAATTTTAGTTAGTATGTTTTGTGAAGGTAATCTCATCATAGCCAAATTATTATAGCAAATACATTATTAATGTCATTCTCCATGGCATACACATAACTTTAACTAAATATTGTTTATATTATTGTATTATTTAAAAGTTAAAAGTGTATCTTAGATAACAGCATTTGCATAAGCAATTTACTGACTTGAAAAAGGGACAATGAAATTAAAGATTCTTATCATTGATTAATGAGTTCTACTGCATTTTACCACAACCTTTTGTATGCATTTTGGTTGAAAACAAACGGCCCCATTTGTTGGGAAATAATCGTAGTTGAGTTAAAAATGAGTTTTTAATTGAAGAAACGCGTTCATATTAAAGAAATGAAATGTTTTTAATTCGTTATGCAGTTAGATCTTAATGCAAGTAATAAAGGTGAGCGTTTAAAAACGGTCTGCTAGTCTTATTATTGGGCTTTATCAAATGCAACAATTTTTTTAAAGTATTTTTCATGGAAGAACCATACAAATTTATATATACTTCACATCAAAATAATTACTTAAAAATAGTATCCAACGACCTTTAGTACTTCAGTTGGGCTTACAAAACCAATTAGAAACTAAAATCGTTTAGCCACTTGCAGGTCATCTAACACCTTAAATTATGTATACAACCAGTCAACGTCTTAATATTAAAGTTTTTTATTTTAGTTTAATTGAACTTTAATTATAAAACAGTCAGTACTTTATTGACAAGAAACTGATACAGATATAGTAAGACCCCACTGAAAATACCTAGCTATAAGAATTAGTTGGGATACTTAAATAATAATTAGTAAGTTTCAAATCTGAAACCTTCACTTACCAGACTGGCTCTTATGTAGTGCATTTGCAATTAACTTATTGCAATATTTTCTCATATTTTATATATATAATTTTTTTTTGCTGACGAGTTTACTTCCTAACAAATATTGATTAGTACTTGCAATGCTCCATAAAAGTGAGACCTGATGATTAGATTTTTATCATGAATTTTTGAGAATACTTCTTCTGAGTGTTTGAGATGGTTACCTTTGTAGTATTCCTTAGTAGGAATTACTTTCAGTGTCCCTTGGTAAAAGGTCCTGATTATTGGGTATTATTCATTATACACACCATGAATCTTCGACAATACTTCTAAGTGTTTGAGATTATTATCTAAGTAGTGTTTCTACGATGGAATTTGCACAAGTAATCAATATAAGGTGAGATTAGTTTTAAAGTAAAACTTACGGCCCAGATGTTTTTCAAGGAATTCTACACAGTCATACTGTGGGTTAATTTGTGTACAGTTTGTGTTTCTACATGTAAGAGTTACTTGCACAGATTTGTGTGCCTTTATTTTTCACTTTAACAATCACCTGTCAATTAAGTCTAGCATTAACTGCAGATATTAAGATACTTTGGTTAAAATTTAACTGGTAGAAATTGTTGCGTGATTTGGAATCTGTATTCTATTTTAAATTATATATGGAGTCCTATGATATCAAATAAGTTTGTAAATATTTAAAAGGGAGATTATGTTACGTATATATAACTATATCTTTAAATTATATGGTACCTTCGGAAAACTTGCTTTACCGTAAATATTTTTTTATTTTCTATTTTACTTATTATATTTCAATTATATTGATTTGATTTGATTTAAATTATTCCGTTGCTTACAAATTGTTTTACCTGTTCAAGAAAAATACCATTGAATGTATCATATCTCATTAGATGAACAACGGTTACTTGTACTGTTGCTGTTACTTTAGTCACATAAGTAACAGTTGTTTTCTAGAAATACATCTGTAAGATATACCTCCAAATGCAAGTGATATGGAATAATTGAAGAATAATTATTAATAAAACTCTAAAATGGGTGTGTGGCAAATGCAAAGAACAGCATAAATGACACGTTTCGGTAGTCTTAAGTCAGAAGAAAAGATAATTACATTTCTTAATACAAAAACTAAGTGCAACATTTGCAAAGCAGCAAAATTTCTTATCATTTAAGTTTGAAACAAGTTTATTAATATTGCAATCAAATGAAGCAATCTGCGACCAAATCATGAATTGGATACGTAACAACTATATTTCTCTATCGGATGCACCATACAGCTTATCTCTGTGGCTTTGTGCGTATACGCACAGTTTGCGTTTGCGGTATCATAGCGATAATAATGCAATCTGATACTCCAATGCATTTTTTGTGTACCTCACAGTTGTTACAGATACCTCCATATGCTGCATAAATCGCACCTTACATAAATTTGACTGCAATTAAGCCCACAAGTATACAGGACAAGCTCCTATTAGAGTACAGCATTTAGTGTTTAGTGATTGCAACTCGTTTTCAGTATTTTCTTCTGCTTTAAGTTAGTATTTAAGGAGGCAGACATAATTAATACAAAAATTCCTATTAAAAATTTAGACTATAAATTTTACTGTAATAATTCGCAAATATTTCGCTATAGCATGTATATATCCGTTACACAAGAAATGCTGTAAACAGCTATTCAAAATATTTTTTTTTTTCAAAAATAAATATTTTTTAATCAATAGTAGCCAAAAGTTCGAATTACACGAATTACACAGATTACACAATATCGAAGTAAAATATCAATTCGCGTTGCTGTCTGAGAAGAAAACCTGTAAAAAGCAAAGTTCATTTGTGGGTGACGTCGTCGTATTGTCTTACGTCGCTGGACTGCAGCATGCTGGACTTTTTGCCACGCCAATTGTTGCAGGTGGTCCGAACGTTAAATTTTTCTTAATAAACAAAAATGTGAGTCTGTTAATTTGAAGAAATTTTGTTAATTTTTTTAGACGGTACCAAATTTAAAATGTTAATACTTTTTTGATATTTGCACTAATTTATGTTATTCTCAGCAATAGATTTACATTGCAATTTTAGATTTCTTACATTTATTTGCATACACTTAGAGCAGATCCTATGCTTGCTAAGTTCCTTTGAAATTGCCTACATTAATTCTGTACATTCGGTTTAATAGTAACGCTAAGCTTTGGTTATCTACATTCCTTACGTTTCTTGAACTTCAATTTGAAGTGAACAAATGAGAACACCCAAGTCTACGGTAATAGTAACAACATCTGGTCGTCCTCCTGGTCTTGACTATTCCTCATGAATCCTCATGAATTCATTCGCTCTAAATTTATTAACGTTCTACTTTTAATTGCAATCCCATGTTGTGTAGCCTCATTTTAATGAGTAACATGCAAATGATAAAGATGAAGTAACCTAATGGACTAGGGATGTGGTATAGTTGCGTAAATTGAAATGTATATGGGAAAGTGACTTTTTGCAATGCAGAGCCTACCTGATGGCTGCGTTCAATAGTCTTAAGTTATTTGATTGTAAATTAATGGGTTGATGATAAATGAACCATTTAATCTGTAAACAAATTTATTGCATTTTAATTAATGATAACTAAAAACAAATAAATTAAATTGTGGATTTAACAGCTCCTAGTTTCATTATACATATATCGGTAATGAGTTATATACAAATTTGGGCAATTAGTTTATTTTTGAGAGAAAATCATTACAGAAAAAACATTTAGATGTATATCGGCGGTGGGCAAGTGACAACGTCTTCTCCGATTTTTCAATAATAATACTAAAAAAATGTGTAAAGAACAGGTGTTATCAATTTTAAAGACAAAAAAGAAGCCTAAGTTCATCAGGGACTATGACGTAAAACAAGAAGAAGAACATAATACAAGCAACTTTCGAGAAGAATAAAATTAGTAGAAAGTATTAACACGTGGGTATTATTTGTGGTGATTGATAGGACGCAGTGATTAAACAACAGATATTTTTTCACTATTATTATGTTGAAGCTATTTGAGTCAGTGCATTTGAGCACTTTTACTCTCTATTAACTGCGAGGTGTCTTCAAAACCCCTCTTTACGCCTTGACTGGATTATTGTTTATCATTTCATCAGACAAAGCAATAATATACCTCAGATCTGCATACCTCCCCGGGGAGCCTGTAACCATTCATAGATTCGATAACGCGGTGTTGTTCATGTTGTAAGTGAGATTCGCCTATAAATAACTTACTGAAAGCAATAGAGGCTATTAGTCTTCATATGCCTTTTAAGTTATATTTTATTTAAGTTTTAATTAAAGAGAGAAGGTGATATAATTATTAATTGCGATGTGTCATGAGTTGCTATAGAATTTCCTGGGTTTCTAAAATTATTGTGGTATGTTTTCCTTAAGTTTTTTGTAGATCTTGTAAGTAATAATATAACTAAAATAATTTTTAACTTTATATTTGCATCATAAAAAATATTTACTGGTACATATAAAGGAATTATAGGTACAATAAAACGTGCAAATATTTTATTAAGAATGTAAAAAAGGTGCTTCAGAGAGCAATAATATGATATTGAAATAATAATAAATAAAAAATTGAAAAAAAATTGTTTAGTAAAAAAATTTTATATTAAAATCTTTTAAAATAGTTTTTCGTTTATTTTTTTTTTAAAGGGTGTGGTCTTCTTTTAAATTTTTTTTCATAAAAACAAAGGAAAAGATATCGGGCATTAAAAATTCGTAATAAAAATCATAAAAACGTCAATATGAAAATTAAAATAAAATTTTATTATTATTGAAGGAAATGAAGGACATAAGATTGCTGATATTTGCAGTTATTAATGCAATTGGAATGCCTTTTATGAGCAATAACTTACGAGGAATAAGGCTTAAAACTTGATATTATTATTATTATTATGGTATGCATTTAAGACCACATAGGTATAACGTTTGAGTTAACAACGTTAAAAATTTTTTATAGATTTAACAACAAATTACGAACTATTCCAACGTAATGCCTTTTAAAAATGTTGTGATTCATAAAATGAAGTATAAGACCTATCACATTTTTTTTTTATTTTTTTATGTAAAGAACTTTCCTTAGCTCTGCTCACTTTTATTTATTTAAAGTTCGAATTCCTGCACTCAACAAATCCAAAATTCTTTTTGTCGTTGAAGGTAATATGCTGATATTATTTGCCCATCTCATTGTGTAGCAACAATGGCACTTGCGTGCTCCTGCTGGAGTAGAGAGAAAGATAGCTATGTTTAGTATATATATAGAAAACAAATTGGCAATCCATAGTAGCTTAAGCGTTTTGGTTCTATTGTGAACTATCTAGTCCTATTAGGCGCATTGGATGATGATATACGCATGTTAAGAGTTTGTGCTGAGGCTAATCAATTGATACTTTTTCTTAAAGGTAACTCAGCTGCTTTCTAAGAAGTTTCTCTTTGCATTCCAAATATATGAATATCCTCTATAGAATCGCTCTATATCCTTGTGACGTTTGTCGATCATTGTGTACTTATTTTAAATCTTGCAGTGAAGTTTGAATAACGTCGATTGCTATTAGCACTAGCACAGTTTTTTTTGTCGATATCCAATGCATATTGTAAGTCTGGTTTAAATAGACCCCACAGTTACACTAAAAAGACGATTTCGTAATGTAGGAAGAAATATTTCGGCTCATCTCAGGTTAGGTCTAATAACCTTATGTCAAACAGTCATTCGCAAAATTGGAGTTTGCCTAGTCAAAGTAGTAAAGGTCATTTCTCTTATATGACAACTTTAGTTACCACATTACTTGTTAAAATATTCAAAGGAGATTAACAGAGCATTTTGTTGCGATTTGCTAACATTGCAGATTGCAGGTTCAAATTCACTTCATCACTAATAAGTGTTGTTGTTTGCTGATTTACAATTTCGTTCAAAAATAAGCAGTGAAGCAAATTTGCCATACTCTGTCCGTACTTCTCGTGCCGACTTACTTGCAGATGGTAGGTAATTGAATGAAGTGTAAGCAACATTTCTCCTGCAACATTTATTGCTTGTTAAAGAAATTTGTTTGCTGTTAAACGTGTACACGGCATCATAAATCTTTGGTTTCACTTCAAATCACTGCAACCTACACTGTATGGAGTCTTAGCAAACATTGTGCTTTGTTGTTGTAAAAGTGTTGTTGACATCATTGCATCCACGCGAGGAAAGTGCACAAGTACATGAGAAATTAATTTATTTTTATTTACTTGCCGGAGTGTGTAATTTTGTTAGGAAAAAAGTTTATGATGTCAACAAAAGAGTTTGCATTGATTTAATTGGTGGTACTTTGAATGAGAAAAATTAATGTAAATAATGTAGATAAAGTAAAGTATGCATTCGTTTGTGTTTATAAGAATTCTTACTTACTGAGAATACTTTATTGATCAATAATTAAGTAACATACGAGTACGTATACGAGATAAATATAATTACATACACAATAATTTATCTGAAACCAGATAGAATTACTTTGGGTCTCCTGCTTTGTTACTTTAATACGGTAAAGGAATCAAAGACACCGAAAATTTAGTTTATTTTTTTTATGAAAACGTTTGTTATAGTCAAAAAAGTGATTCAATGTAAAATTACATTTGTTGGATATATTTTTAATTTTGAAAGGAACTTAAAGCAAAATTGAATAAAATTGCATTTACGCTTAAATTTTTATTTAGTGTTTTTATATTCATATTAAAAAAAAAGCAGATCCATTAATATATTAGTAATTCTCCTGATGAAGGCTAAAGAGAATTTGCCGAAATACATATAGAAATAAACAAAAATTAACGCTCGAAATAAAAGTTAATATTCTTATAAAAAAAACAAAACCGAATTTAAGATGTATTAATTCTTATTAATATTTAAGAGACTAAATTTACCTTAAAGTTGACAATCAACCTAACAAGATTCTATGCAACAACATTTTTACACTTACAGTTCTACTGTTATGTTAAGCTACACTATGTTCTGTTAAGATAACATAGTTGAAATATTGTGTACGAAAACATGAAAGAAAATAATTTCAAGAAGATATTTTTTAAAAGTTTTGCTGAAGTATATATTTCTTAAAGGTCAATTTAAATTTTCTTTTATAATCAGATAATTTCACAAAAAGTTTATTACCATTTCATTTGCAAGTATGCAATAAGTTATGTCTTCGTAAGCAAAAAAGCGCTAGGTTCTTATCAAGAACGATGACACTAACCAAGGGAATAATAATAAACCAAAAAATTATTAAAAGATATATTTGCTTATGCAAAGCTGATGACATGGCATTAACACTTTATTTAACAAAGCAGTATTAATATATATAATAGTTTTATAATTACTACGACAACTGCTTATTTGACTATATAAATGTATTGTTAATTATTCTAAAAAATACTTATATATTGTACAAATATTGCTTTAATATTTGGTCATGTATACAAAGAGAATAACTAATTCTGATATCCTTTCTTACTTATGTTAATAGACTTTAATATGAGGAATATTAGGAAAATAACTTTTTGTTTACTAGCCAGTTATGACTATCTAATAAGTGCCGCAAATAACAATATCAGTTAATATATTAGCTAAAACAAGTTCAAATAGTCTGTCAACAATGAATAACAATACCAATACTGAAGTTCTCATTGTAATAGACGAAATTTTCATCAGTCATCGGGAAAGGAATAACACGAATTTCGATTGATGTCTAGGTGTTGTCCGTAAAGGAAGTATCGTACTACAGTCTTAAACAACACTACAAAAACCTCAATTTTTCCTAACCAAGCTTAAATCCAAACGTTAATCTTCAATTTCGTCTAGTAATGTTCAAACTACGAGAACCTACGTATGCTAACAACATTTCCAGACTGTAGTAAAAGTGTTTGTTAGTCAACGCCAAATGGTAGTCAAGCTTAATTAATTTATTAGTATAATGAACAAATTTAATCAAAATAAAATAATTTTATTGAAAATTAATTGTCAGCAATTATAAATGGCAAATAAACGGTATCAATTTTTTTTGTTAAATTTAATTACTTCAGAAATTAGTGTTGTCGACATAATGAAAAATGTAACAACTCGAACAGGCTTTTAGAGCGTATTTAGGACTCAACTATATTTAAAAAATATATATTTATTTCTGACCAATATAAATGTTAAGTTAGTACAATTTATATCAAGTCTATAAACAATTCGCCACCCACGCGTACTAAATTTTAATGTACGTTAAGGCAAATTAAAAAAAAAGAAAAATGTGGTGTAAATATATAAGGATTGGAAGAACGTATGCCTTTTACGTATATTTTTACGAGTATAATCGCAGCTGTAAGTAGATCAGCTTGAAGTTGTCTTACCGCACGATTTGCTTAATTTTATATATCAATTTTGGATGAAAATTTAATCAAAAGCAATTAACGTAATCGAGACTGTGTTTCCATTTATCTGCGACAGACAAAATTGGTAGAGAAATATTTTTTCAACAAACTTAAATAAATTCTTTTTTATAGTTCATGTAGCCATTTTTGCACTCAATGTGCGGGTATTTATGTGTGCAATAAATAAATATAAAGTTAATAGCTACCTGAGTTATTTCGAAGGCTATATGTTGTGTAGGAATTAATGGCCACAGTCAATTTTATCTTATATTTAGTAAATACCAATATATTAAGACAAGACTCGCAGTTCTCTTCAATGGTAACGTACGGCATCAGGACTTTTGTTCAGTTAAGAAGGAAAGAGACCATTTAAAAAAAATTAGTTTTTGCAAAAAATAAAAGCTGCGAATTACGAATATTGCATGGTTAAGAGTTATGTAGTTGTTTTCAGTACAAAGAAATCATAGAAATCTTTCCAACCCTATGAGCTTTTAACCCATTGCAACTCTCAGACCGTGTGTTCATTCCGATAAGTTACACACATTTTATGATTAGTTTAGAAAAGCCGATAATATTTGGAAGAGTTAAAAAACTGATATTCGAACTTCTTACGACGTTAGACTCGAATATTTGGAACAGACAAGGAACTGACATTTGAGCCTCTTTATAATTTTACCAACTTATTAGTTAATCATATTTAATCTATGTAGTGTTTATACGTACCATTAACAGACAGTTTAGTTATATACTTCGAAACGTATACTTCGAAATGTAGGTCTCTTAAGCAGATAACTATTTGAAGTATCTTAAGTATCACTACTTAAATGCATTTCATATGTTGATGTATCTTCTTTAATATCAAATCATCAGCATCAATTGTAGAGATTTAGCTATTTAGATTTAGTTAATTTTCTTTTTGTGATAAAAAAAATCTCTCCAGCAGCTTTTTCCAATTCACAATCTATTTGAGTATAATATGACATAATATTACTTCATAACCAAAACTGAATTCATGTTAATTTTCATAAAATATGTATGAATTGAAAATTATTAATCATTCATGTGCTCCAGCAAAATGCATAAATTTGGCGTTAATCTAACGACACAAATTTTCATGCAACAAACAAGATTTTTATCCACCAACAAATGTTGCTGTGGCTGCAGTTGCTGACACGTTTTCCTCCTGTTTTATCAATTTTTACTTGACAATTTTTGTTAATGCATTTATGATCTGTTAAATGTATCTGAAAATTGTCATAAGTTGCTGATTTATGCCATGTAATGCAGACTAAATTTATTAAATTTTTTTCGCTCATTTTTGGTTTAAACGAATTTTCTAACGTGAATTCGGCCGCACGACAAACCCGGCTTCATTAAGGCTTAATTTGATCACCGTACGCGCATAAATGCAGTTTATTTTATGATTCAATATATCTGCAATGTATCTACGTAAGTATAAATGATTTATCTTGTACTCATACATATTTTAATCTCTTATGTGCATAAATTGATTAAAAACTAAAGCCGATACTAAATTTTTATGCCTTTTCTGGAACAAGTGGTGGCAGTGAGTCAGGCATACACGAAACTGTTTGATATATTGGTTAACTTTAATGACATTTTATGTATTTCCAAATGCTTTTGGATACTCCAGCACCATTTTAGGAATCATTAGCTGTACATGCGAATTGAACAGAATTATCTTACTAAAGAGTGTAATACAACTAATAATTGTTTAAGCTTATAGTTCATGTAGCAAAAGAAAACATGTTTTATAGTACAGAAAGAGTTTATAATTATAAAAACATTAAAGCTGACCTATAGAAGTTTGTCCCTGGCCGTCGCATGCCATAAATTCTCACTTTCTAAATTATCTATCCTACATCTTCAATTTATATAGTAAAGAGATATTACCAACTTACTATGTTATTCCATCCAATATTCCTTTAAGAAGGCAGCGTAATGGTGGTCCCACAATGGTTCTTTTAGGGCTTACGTGAAACTGTCTTCAATGATCTTCGTTATAACACGTAAATATTATTTTGATAAACTAATATTGTTTTGTTTTCTGATTTAAAATCTAAAGAACTGTACTAATAAAAGGCATTTGTTATTGATATGAAATCCTTTAGTCTTATGTTTGTTTTATAAACAATAAAAAGTTTTCCATTCTTTAAAATAAATATTCTATGCAAAACCGGGGCAGTCTTTTTAAGTCCGTGGGAGTTTTCAATTATGTTGCGTTCATTAAATTCTTATGTGGTCAACATGTAAATACGTTGCAGTCTTGTTTTTTTAGAAAATATTCGAATTACTAAAAATGCAGCCCACATAAAACATTATTTTTACGTTACATGTTTCATGTCTTATTTTCCAATCTACAAACTTCAATTTTATGGATAAAACCACGATCACGCGTTTCTTATCCACTGATCCTGTTAATGTCAAAAGAAATGTGGACTTAGGAGCAACAATTGAAACTTTATAAATAAAACTTCATATAGTGAAAAACAAAGTAAATAACTGAAAATAATGGTTGCAATATCCCCATAAAAATATTATTTTGTTCAGATTATTTGTTTTGAATGTGACTTTAAAAGGTATTAAAATGTATTCACATATTTCGTTTTCGTTTTCGTTTTGGTTTCGTTTTCTGTCTCAGATAGATCAAGTACTGCAAATTGGCCAGTTTAAAAATTATCAACTACGGCAAAGAAATGATATAATTTCTTTAGATTAAAAACAGGTTAAATTCCAGAAACTATACAATTTCGACACCCAGCATGGAACCGTTTTCCCGATTACTCTCATTACGATCGCGAGCATCGGTTTGTAAAATCTTAAAATCTTGTCAACCAATTGTTCATGTTTGTATATAAACCCTTCTATCGAAAAATATTTAAATAAGACATATGCAACATTTCAATGACAAACGCAAGCACAAATAAAATCATGTGTAGTTATTAGTATGGATCATTTTCTTACCGCTACATTATTTCTCAAATATCCCACAGATTTTAAGGCTTTAGAGCAGCTAACTTTTTATTGGGTGAACTTCTAAAACTATCATGTACATCATATTCAAAACAACCAAGTTACAACTGTAACTGTATTCTAATAATGATAATGACATGTTGATCATAACCAGCACTTGTATGGTTATCCCAAATATCTTATCTGTGGCAACATCAAGATTTATAAAATGTGTGTTATATGGAGGCGTTATTATTGCAACAGTTTTTCAACCAAGAAGTAATACTTTTTACATTAAATTAGCTCCTTTAAATTTAGTCTTCATGTATTATACAACATGGGACACCTTTAAGTTATGGTAACACATGTGATGTTAACGAGTGGGTTTGAATCTATTTTAATATACGTCAGTTGTCAAAAAGACTTTAATCCCCAAATATTATTTATTAATAATTAAAAATAACAGAGTGTAATTTGGAAGTTAAAGCCGCATATTCACACATATTGAACTGATTCTGGTATCACAGAAAAAAAAAACTTGCATAACTTTCAACTGTTGATTTTATCAACGGCTCTCTATTTATTTGCATTTTCATATGGATATATTAAAATTATCTTTAAACTTCGTACTTAAATATTTTATTATATAGTTTTATTATCAATAAAATTGTAAATCGTGCTGCTATGGAGCACACATGAGATCTTTTGGAATACTTTCTTACTTACTTATAAAAATACGGCAAATAAATTTACTTGTTCTCACATGTTTAATTTCAGTTTATATGTCGCACTTTAACCGTTACTGAAATTTAAACAAGAACAGTTCTTGAATGATAGATTCTATAGTGTTAAGCGAAAACTTTTACAATTAAAAAAGAAATGGTATATTGACACGGTACGAATTTTATATAAAAAAATGACATCTCCTGCAACTTCTTTACTAGCATCCTATTATTTTCTTAAATACATTTCAATCTATAGCTATCCATTCCATTCCGTAAAGTTAGGTAAACTTTTGCAAGTTTTAGCAATGATATCTAGACCATTCCTTTTTTCCTTTCCTTCTTGTAGCGAGTTGTTTCAAGACTTTTATAAATTTTTTTGTTGTCAAAATTTGTTGTATATATTAGTCGTTTAAAGGTTTTGTTTTGGCAGAAAATTTGTTTATCTCAAACCCTCCATACAATAACGCGATTATATATTATTTTTAAAAAATTTTTATTTGATTATGTGGATGCTGGTTTCGGTCGTGTATTTATAGTCCACACTACATAGCCATACGTAAATTTGGTAAAACAGTTTTGTATTGGCGTAGCTCTGACTTTCCACTTATTTCTTAACGATGATGCTTGAATTATGGAACTCTTTTGATACATCTATCAAGTATATATTCTTCTGTTCAGTATAGCGAGATTACTCATATTAGCGATGTAGTCTATCCACTTGTCAATCGATAATTAATTAATCTCAAAATTGTTTTCAAGACAATTTAACAGCATTTTTCACAAGGACTTTTTATAAAATCAGTGCAGCTGTAATGCGACCTCAGTTTTTTGGATTTTGCAATTCAAGTTCCTGAAGTCAATCTTTATGTTTTTAAGATTCAAATGTTTTTATTAAAATTGTTTTCAATTTTTTATAGTCATCAGTGCATTAGTACTTCCTCTATTTCTCTGTCAAGAAATGTAAAAAACCTTTATTATAGACACTTTATCAAAATTTAATAAGAAATTTTTAAACTGCATCTCTATATATACAAACGGAAATATTTATTGAATTTGTGTACTTTAATTATTAAAATTATCTATCATGATTCTGGAACACATATTTATAAAATTTTGTATTGTTTGCCTTTAAGTCCTACACTTACAATAAATTAGCTTCTTTTTAAAATATTTGTAACAATTCAGACTATTTACAATATATAAACTATTTAAATTTTATTTAATTTAAACCTTAAATCTATGTGCTAAAAACGCATTTATTAGATATGACTTAATAATAAGAAAGAAGGAACAAATTACTGACAATTTAATTCCACATATTTTTCGATTAATTAAACTAATAAATTGTCTAACTAGCGCAATTATAGCTTGTTATGATAAGCAATTACTTAAGGGTATACTCACATCTCTTTTACAAAATTCTTTTAGAAATGAGTAGTAAATTGCCGATCGCATGTTGCAGAAGTATGTTATATCAACATGTTCCTTTAGTAATACGGCTTGGAACAATACAGTTGTCATGAGTTGTCATATGTGCGAAAAAATTGATTATATGATTTCGAAAATTTATCTCTATAGTTTTTTTTAATATTGCTTTAATAAACGTAACATAAACGGCTTCGGTACTTCGTAAAGTAACCAAGTATTGGGTTCTGTGATTTCTTGTTAAATTGTAATAATTGTATTGGCAAGAATTTTATAATTTTTTGCTTTGAATATTATATGATTCAGTTAAAATCAGAGCAAAAAAGGAACCGATAATTAAAATTTTAAAATTTATTAACCACATTCTATGAAGCCAAACTGAAACCAAAGCTCTTTCATTGCCATGTCATTAGAAAACTTGTTAGTGATCGCATCGCATGTAATATGAATAAAAATAACCAACATTTACTTCCACTTACACTCAAAAATAGTGTGTGGCCTCTCATATCAATCCTCATATCATCCATAGTAGACCAATTTCGGTTGTCTTGGCGTGACTAGTTGCCTCCAGTCTGTTGTGTTTTTCTAACTCTACAAGGAGAAAATATCACAATAAATTCTGCATTTGCTGGTTGAATTTCATGTTGTTTACATATGTTATTGATGTAGCGATAAAAATCTAAAGCTACCGTCCACTATTCAAATAATATGCATAAATAAAGTTTCCGTATTCTTTTTGAGTTAACATACAAAACCCAGGCATGATGATGATAGATCGATTTACAGAATCGCATGCTGTTAATATTTAAACGAACCCTCTATTTATTTCTTAGAACTTAGAATTTTGCTGGCATGTTTCACCGCTCTTACATGCGTTTTCAAATGCATTGTTTCTTCAGTGCAAATTTTTGTCTCTAATGCTACTGGCACGTGATTTGTGGATAGTGTCGCAGGATTCCTAAACTTCACTTCGTCGTTTTTACTAGTACATAATTTCTAAACAAATGGAGAAATGTACGAAAAATGGAAAAATATTTTATTGCCTAACATAGAGATCTCATATGGGTACTTGTTACCATTTACAAGTAACCAACCAGATATTAGAAACCAAACACGGTTTAATAATACTTACTTTTTCATTGTTTTTGTTGCATTCATATGTGGATTAGACTTCACAGTAATAATGCTTGGAGCATAGTAAATAAATTTTATATAAGAATAATTTCAATCATAAGTTTACTTGGTTCTAAAGACCTCATTATGGGAGGAAATCCCTACAAAAAATTGTATCATTACCTTTAAAATTAAAATGGAACAATTCCGATAAACTGTCGAATACTGAAAAGCTAATTTTTAGAGCAACAATAATAGAAAATATAACTTGTAACGATTTTATACACATTATATCCCGTTCCACCAAAGACAAATACAAAATAAAACCTTGTTATGATAGAATGATAAGACTTTGGCAATAAAATGTTTTCTACCCCAAATACAAAGGCTTGTTCTATTGATTTGAAATCTTATAAAGAAATCATCGAAAATCTTATGTAGAATTCATATTACATGTCCACCAATAAAATTCACCCATGACTGGAATGACATACAATTGTTAGGTGATTTAGGAGTGCGTAACGATATTAGATTTTCATTACCTCAGACTTAATTAAGATTTGATTTGCCTGGTGAGAACCACAACTATATGTACATAGCATTGTATTTGCGATATTTTACTATGATATACGAGTATTATGTGATAATGTTGTTATAGTGGTATTGTTTAAGGTAAAGAATGGCTTGTTTTTCTTATATTAAATTACATTGCTAGATGTCAAATTGATTGCAAGCGAATTTAACTATTCAAATTCTAATCCTATTACTCGTTGTTTTTACATTAACTTTTCCCATTTCGCTATCTTTAATGAACCGTATGTGCGACATTTTTCCATTTGAGTTGTTTTGCATTTCAAACGTCCTGATTGCAGATTCAGTAACCGAGTGGTAGGAAAATGTAACTTACGAGTGCAAAGGCATTTACTTGTAGCTCACTGAACTCTGCTTGGTATAGACAAATAGTCCACAACATAAACCAGCTCGATGGTTGCTACGTTTTGAGGCACATTTGTATCCGGCATAGTGCAACGCATTTGGCTTGTCATTTTCTAGTTTATTAAAATCGTAATTAATGTGGCATTGACAGTGAAGAGGCATGCACTATAAATGCACTAGCTTATGAAATCCATAAAAATAATATTTTACTTTAACACAAATCACGTGCAGGGACATGTTTATTTGAATTAATTTACATAGATTAAAATCAAGCTTCAGAAAACTGTGACACACAGAGGACTTAGTAGCGAAATAATAGAATGCAACATAAACTTGGACAGGCAAGAAATCGCATTTCATGTTGCAAGTTTCGTGCTTAAGTCTTTTGGTTTGCATGTGTCAGTGTTGCAAGAATGCTTCTTTTGAAAGTCGCTCGCTAATCAACAACAAAGAATAATTAAATAATTCTATTCCTATTCTGTATGTTGCAGTTTGATTGAAATACTTGAGATATGCAAATTATACATTCCACAAAACAAATGCTTCTGGTATATAAAGGTGGTCTTCGCTCTTAACTTCTGTTGCAATAAATAACATATTACATGCAATGCAAGAGTTATTGCATTTTAAATCAACCATTCTTTTGATAGTTTTTATTATAATATTTTGATTTTACTACTTAATTATAATATTAGATTAAGGAAATGAATAATATTTTGAAATTAATTATTTTTCGCATATTTCATAAAGGTTGCATACTCGTATTGCTAAATTAATGCATTGCCAGAATATAAGTAATGTATGCAACAAGATAGTTTCTTTTTCTTTTATATAAACTATTTTTTATTCTTAAGTTAAAATTTTCATCTGTTTTATATCATAATTTTCTGTATTAAGTATTACAATGGGCTCACTTCTAAGAGGATAAAGACATTGCATCTTCTAAGAAACAATCACTTGTATTAGTTCACAGTCTAAGATAAGTGGTAAACCTTTTACTCTGTTGATATGAATAAATTGATATGTATTTGTACTTTTAAATAAATTAATTTTACTACAGGAAAAATAAATCTAATTGGAGATATAATTGTGTATATGACACATTAAAAAACCTTTTATTAAACCGAACTATGTATTTAAAAATACAAAAAATAACATGTAATATATTGTAAACTATTAAATTTAATTATATGAATCAGGAATTTATATAAAATTAAAATCAAGTCATTGTTAATATATAATAAATATTAAAAAACATATTCATAAATAAATGTTTGAAGAAAACTGAAGAAATGTTATTGAAAATGTTATTTTAATAATTTCTTGATCAAGCTACATACTTGCAATTTCTTGATATGAATTAAAGTTGTCATATACAAGTTAATATATATATGTATAATATATTATATATATACATTCCAAGTTTCTTTTTAATGTCAAATCGTCAGTACATGTAAATAATTTATTGCTTGTTGGATATGCGGAAGAGATACTTTTTCTCAAATCAACAAAATGTAGCTTGTATGAAAAGTAGGATGCACTTACCGCTAATTTAGTGTACATTTAATGAAAAATATCAAAAATAACAGGAGACTCATGTAGCAACTGTGCCTGAAATAAGCCAAATCAAATGCAGCCTACATAAATGAAGTGGGCTAAAAAACAAAGTTGATTAATTTTTCATATATAGATTCCAATGCTACGTTCTTTATGTCAAAATTCTTGTAAAAGATACTAAAAACATCTAGCTAAAAAGGCAATGACATTACATAAAAAATATTTGTTTATTGCTGGAAATAAAGATTAGATATTCTAAGAATACTTTAACACCATATGTTATCTACTATATCACTTCTTTTCTTTAGTGTCAAAAATTACAGAGATGACTTAAGCTAATCCAATTGACATTAAAGTTTTCTTTTGGAAGTTAAATGTCATCTTTAACGCCATTAAAAAAATATGTATATTAAATGTGAGCCCTATACAAAAAACCTGCATTAATTAAAAGTTAAATCGTTAGATTTATTTTATTATTTTATAGCTTAATCATTAATTTAAACTTGCTGCAGTGAAGTCAATACAAAAATATGTTGCGGCAACATTATGTTATTCGTATTGCAGAGTTATGTAAAAATATTACCAAGTATTAGATAATAACCGAGTGTATATTATCTAAAAATGCATTTTAAGTGTGAAATATCTTTTCATAAAATTGCGTACAATTTTTTTTTTAAGTGTGAAATATCTTTGCCCCACCCACTTGCAACAGCTATTAAAATTCCCGTATTTTACATAAAAATTGCCAAACATAATGCGTTTGAAACATTTACAGACATATTAATGAAATCTTCATACTCAGCTTCAGTTAATTTATAATAGCTTTTTTCAGGAATGGTTATTGTTATTAATATTTAAAGCATTACAGATTGATAAAGTCTTTTTCATACTCCTTTCACTCTTTCTCATAAAGTAGAATACTTTTCATCATCTACGACATCAAATTACCTTTTTTGGCCACCTTCTTTCTTTTACCAAATCTTTAGTTATGATTATGATATTAATATTTTGAATATTATATTTCTCTTGCTTCAATTTTAAACTTATTGATTGTTATTTAAAATCCACTTATAACCATTCGATTCCAATAGACGCCTTTAATTACTATAGTCCAACAGCAACCAGTCAGATGAATTTCGATGGAGGCAATTATTTCTTTCTGAATTTTAGAGTAATATTTCGTATCAATTATCTCCCTTAATTTTGTTACTACCTTAAGTCTTATGTCTACTGCGAGTATTCTGAATAGCTCTGAAAGTTATTTACAATGCTTAATTGAGCAGATCGTAAAGTGTAGATAATGAAGGCACATACCACAAGACGGAGGCATGAGTATCTGTGAAATACAATAAGTTGCAATGGATTTCTTTGTATCGCAAAATGCTTTGAACAAATTTAATTGAATTTAAATTCCTATTCAGTTTTTTTATTTACTTAGTCGATTTTACCACAAAAATTGCACCACCCATGAGTTTTGCTATTTCCTATTGCACTAATGAATGCACAATTGGACTGCCGGCTTAAGACATTTAAAAGCTAACTTAAAATGAAGTTTAGTGGTTTACAGGGAAACTGTCAGTTCGAAGCACAATGGCAATGTTGGCAAATTGTAATTAAATGACATTTAAGCAAAGTCAGGAATAAATGCAAATGCCTTCAATGACCATGTAATGATTGACAGGATATACTATGCAGTTTGCCAATGGAAAAAGTGTATTATTTTTATCTCAATATGCTGCTTTTATCTGATGAGCACTGCTTGAATAAAAAAATGCTAATAAAATAAGTTGAATTGTTTAATGACTTCATCAGTCTCTAGTAATAATTTTAAGTCTTTTTTATCCCCATAGACAGTGTTGAAACTCACACAAAACCATAAGAACTTACTTGATATGTAACATATGTATCTACTTTTACATGAACTCTCTAATATGGACTTTCTGATATGGAGTCCCTGATATGGACTCTCTGATATGGACTCTCTGATACGGACTCTCTGATTAGATTCTCTGATGTGGGCTCTCTGATTAAACTCTTTGATGTGAACTCCCTAATATGGACTCTCTGATATGGACTTTGTGATATGGACTATCTAATATGGGCACTCTGATATGGACTCTCTGATATGTACTTTCTGATATGGGCACTTTGATATGGACACTCTGATATGGACTCTCTGATATGGTTTCCCTGATATGGACTCTCCTCATTAAAGTATCACGGAACAACTAACAACAAGCTAAGAAAGAGTAAAAGGATCATAGTTATACACCGGTAAAGTATAGACTCAAATTGTACAGAGAATTTAAATGTATTGATATCTCTGGAATAAATATGATGCATGCTTTATAAAATATTTCTGGAGTTTATCATAATAGCATATTGTACAAAATTTATGCAATACTCGTAATCTACAACGATTATATGGTTTCGAAAGTATAAGAAAGCTATAGAGATGGTATCTAGTTCTTTCTTTTTCAAGATAACTGTTGAGCAAGTTCCCTCTTATTTACATGCTGCTGTCATGCCATTGCCTATGTGTTTTATAGTTTACGGAGGTAAAAAAGAAATTTATAATTTATTTCTTATATACAAATTGTTTAAGCAATTTTATCACATTTTCTACTTCAGGAAATAAGAAATAAATTTCTTAAACTTTTGTATAAAAATGTGGTCTCAAAAATCATGTCGATTTTCTTGTAACTTTGCTTAATGGCCTCTGACTTTCAATTTTAATTAAAATAATCATTATTCATTATTTGCGTACAAACTATGTAAGCAACTCACAACTTAATTAAATATTTGTTGAACAATTTGCTTATCTCATGAGTTCATTAAAAACCGAGAAATTTTTTTTTATTTTATGGTGATTTAATGCAAATCAGGCTCAGATATTCAGATATTTACTTGATCGTGATAATTAGTAGTAAATTAATAAGAAATCGCATTTTTAATGATCGAACCGCATTTTGAAAGTAAACACACTCTGTCTCCCAATGACACTTCCATTAAAGAACTTGTAAAAATAAATTGAACTTCAGGCTGTGATCGTAATAAGTCATGTATCTTGGAATAATTGTCTCTGGTTTATGTTGTATACACAATTTGCAACCACACCTACGACTAATTTAAGTGCTTCGAAATCACTTTTGTGTGAATTAACATATTCAAATCATTTGACTGAGTTAATTTGAAATTGTTAACAGTTTAATCAATTTATAAATGTTAATATATTATTTAATATAATTATAATTGTAATTATTATCGTGTGCATTTTTAAGAAAATATTATTTCATATTTTGTTTGCATTGCGGAAAACAGTTTTCTTTTTCAGAAATTCATTACAAAGAAGATACAGGTCGTATTGTTTATGTTATTCCAGTAGATAATTGTTAATATAGAAGTGGTCCATATCTCTAAATTGGTTAAGTATTTATAGCAGAAGTCCATAGTATGTCGTATCTCATATACTTTCACAGCATAAAAAGTTTTTATGTGAATAGATAACCAAACTTTTTTGTTAGTTCTCATTAATAGAGATTTTATAAGAAAAACTAATCACGATCAAAATCTTGTAATCGATCATTGTTTAATTTGCAACTACAAACTTGAGATTTTATTTAATGATCTTTGTGGGGTTTGCATTTAAAAAAAGTATATTATCAATGTCTCATATTGCCTTGGTAAAGAATACAGCTACAATTCTTGGAAAACCTTTGTTTGAAGACCAAGACGAGCTATCCGCGTAGCTCTTGAATAAAGAATACATGTTTTGGATGGCTTCCAAAATATCTAAGAAAAGGTAGGAAGTAGATGAAGACAAGTAAGCGTGTTGGAATAAGACAGATAGAGTATAGTAGAGAGTATAGTAGAGATAATGCAGATAGTCCAATAGGAAGTCTATTAGGAGTTTGCCGTAGAAACACACTTTAATATATTTAATAATTTTCTTCAATTGTAGATTTTTAATTACAAAATATTACTTCAATCAGCGTCCTCTGTTCTGTTATTTCAGATACCTCATTTGATTCATCTTGCTAAAACCTCACTATTAACTCCAGAAATAAATTGTTATTATGCAACTCAGAGCAGCAAAATACTATTTTAGTTAAAATAATTGAGTTTCTTGAGTTATGGGGAAATAAAAGTTGTTTATTGATTTGAAATTGACTTTTAATTAATCTCTGCTGTGGGTCTACAAAAGTCTAAGAAGAAAATATAAACTTTTAAGAAATTTAATTAAATTGCACAATAATTAAATTCGTTTAATGGAGAATTATAACTAACTTAAAGGCATCAAATCTGTAAAAAGCTTTTGTTTTATGTGCGATTCCATGCATTAAAAGTGCAAATAATGCCAAATCCTACCTTAAAGGAGTACACGTAATAGTATTGCAAGTGCAATGATCGACATAACAATTGCTACACGTTCCAAAACATCAACGTGGAAATAAAAAGCAAAAACCTTTAGATAAAAAGTGCAAATGTTGCAAGTGTCATGCTGCTTTGAAGGCTTTCTGCTGCAAGCGTTTGGTTCGCTATGAACCTACTTTGGTCGACCAGGAATTTGAACAATTTTTCGCAATTGCACATACGTAATTGCAACCGCAACTGCAACGTGCAATGGTGCAGAGCAGAGAAAATGGCAAATGCCATTAAATTTGCTCATAAAACGTTGAGAAGTGAAAACGTGAGTTTCACTGCTTCGAATTCAATCGAAGGCAATCCAATTTTTATCGCATGCGAGATGCCAGCCGTAAATTTTGTTAAGACAAGATTTTTCTACAAATAAATGAATTTTAATTAAATTACTTCGAGCAATGACCAATGAAGTTGATGACATTTATAGACAATTATTTTACAAAGTTACCATAAAACTACTATGGCATTTAACTATTTAAGGTTAAATGAAGCAAAGGCAAAATTGACTGTACTACAATGCACAAGTAACAAAGGTCAATACTAAGTTCAGTACAAAGACAAGTCCAGGTATTTTTAAAATAACCTTAAGGACTTAAAAAAAGTATTCACAGATGAAGTTGTAAACCGGACTTGATTGTAAAAGTAACTCAATAAGCTCCATTATTGATATATATTTAATAGCATATAAATGCTTCAAAGAAGCTAAGTGCCATTATTTTAAAATTATAAGTACTTAAATATGTTGCTAACCATTAGCGAACGAGCCACAACTTTGTCCAGTCTGAAATTTTAATAAGCAAACATTAGTTTTACTTAAAAACTGCAGATACTGTGCTAATTCCATATAAAAATGCTGGCCTTAGATGGACAACAATGATTTACGCGTGATGACCTGTCTGTCAAATTGTATTCACATGAAAAATATGACTTGCTGAAACTTTTATTTAAAAATTTTCACACCCACTAAGGGTCAAACGAAGTTTAATGGAAAACTTTATCAAATTGTAATATTTAAACATTTCATTTAATAATGATCACATTCGCTGTGACTACCCAGCCTTGATCTGTGCCAAGAGGAGGTTACCACTATCCCCTTCTGATATTAGGAGGTCAAATATTTCATTCAATAATGATCACATTCTCTGTGACTACCCAGCCTTGATCTGGGCCAAGAGGAGGTTACCACTATCCCCTTCTGATATTAGGAGGTCAAATATATCATTCAATAATGATCACATTCTCTGTGACTACCCAGCCTTGATCTGGGCCAAGAGGAGGTTACCACTATCCCCTTCTGATATTAGGAGGTCAAATATATCATTCAATAATGATCACATAATCTGTGACTACCCAGCCTTGACAGGATTCAAATATTAACAAATATTAATAAGATACTTAAACTAATTTTTTGAAGAACTTATCAAAATCTTTCTGTTTTATATTAAAAAAAATTAATGCATTTTTTTCGAGTGACTTCTTGTTTCAAAAGTGCTTCTAATGTTGTATACTTCACAATAAGTTATGAATTATAAACTATGTTTAACCAGCAGTCAATTTAGCTAAAAGATTAATATCATATTAAAAATTTATCGGTTTAAACTATGAACCAATATATCAACATTTCGGTATTTTAATGTGACTTGTTGCATTAGCTGCAAGCCTTAAATGTCTGCTCGACCATTAAGTTATGGAAATTAACTATTTTTTAATTAAAGACTTACAAATTCCGCCTGTTATGGTTTGCATTATTTTCTTGTTTAATTTCGTTTTTTAGTTTTAATTAATGAACACAAATTTTAGTTTCATTCATTAAATCGAACAAAATGTTGCATGCACCAAAACTTCAATCTTTTGCTCCACTCTTGCTGAACAGTTTTTGTATCTCGTATCATTTTTATAGTCCAAATAACATGTCGACGTAATTGCAAATGTAAAATAAAAAAAGCTTAATGAAGTATGAAATATCACTTTAAGTTGCAAAATAATAATAATAATAAAATATAAATAAATGAATGAATGAATGTCGTCAAATTATCTTTTAAGTTTCATCGGCGAATATTTATAGGATTTTAATGAGATGTATCTTAAAACCGGAAAATAAAAAAAATTCTTTTAAAAGCTATCAAAGTAGTATTGAATTTAAATAACACTTTAATTCTAATATCGTTAAAAATAAAAATAAGAAAATAAGAAATAAATTGTAAGTAATAAGTGCTTTGTAAGTGCACTTAAGTAGTAAATATTATACATAAGTGATATATTAAAATTCTCTACTAATTTAAAATCAAATTATTTTAGTTCAAGATTTGTTTTTAAATATACTGAAAACCGTGTTATCGAGAGCTGCTTGAATTGGTTACCATATCTTACTAGGTTGTGCTTTAGAAATGTGAGGTTAGAACTAAGTACAATGAGCCGAACCATTGCTATAAAATAAAAATTAGAGGTAAGTTTACTTAAATAGATAGATGTTCTGATAAAAACATATATTAATGAATGAATACCTTTAAGGATACATAACTGCATCTACAAATCAAGTAAATTGGTTCCTTGCAAAATGTCAACTTAAGAAACCACACTATAGATATAACATATTGTAATGGCAGAAAAGAAGCATAAAATATAAAAACTTGAATTAGTCTATAACAAAGTATATACAATATATAAAAATAATATCTAAAAACATAAATTAAATTGAAAATTTATTGAAATTTAGATCAAACAATTACAGTTAAAACTCTAATTTACTATGTGTAGACTAATAATATGGTTTGAGTGAAGCAATACTGATTATTTTGTCCATGTCTCTTCAGAGAATACTCAGCACTCAAAGGACACATCTGAAGTTACTAGGTGTTATTATAGTAACATATGTTACTAGTTAGCTTCTGTTTCCATTTTAAAGAAATTACTATCTTGCATAATAAAAAAAATATTTAAAATACTTAACTTTAAGTTAACCCTAACCTTAAACTTAACTTATTAAATAAGTCTGCTATTCCATATTGAAAATGCATTTGATTAAGTTGTTCATTGTTCTGAAGTGGCATTTCCGAGAATATATCCGATCATCTTCGTATTTCGTGCATTTATTACCACAAATTATACTTATCTTGATGGATGTACTTCGCTCTGCTTTCCTTTCTTCATATACGTTAAATTGAACTGCATGGATAGAGAGAGATAATTCAGACTAAAATATTAAAATAAAATTAAAAATTTAATGCTGTATATTAAAAAAAAAGGCAAGTAGTTTTGATAAATAAAGTCTTTTAATTGATGGCTTAAACTCTAATGCGAGCTTATATGGCATTATTTTTTCTCATTTTTTTATATATAATTACACACATATTTATTTACGATTCATTAGACCCGTAATAGTTTTAAACTTCTTATTTGAATTATGATTATACGACAAAGAAATCTTTGATAAATACATTTGTGTAACTCATAAATTATTTCCTTTGAAATAAAATTAATTAAACTGAAGGCAACCACCTGCTGGGCTTGCAAGCGCCATTGAAGCAAGTGGGCATGTGGTGGGATACCTATAAGTTAATTAAACCAGAGTCTAGTATTTGTGAATAATAATAATAAATTCGATTTTAAATTATTGATTTAAAGTTATTTTGTAGCCAATACGGCATTTTTTTTTATTTAGAAAAATTATTATTGGTTGTTGTTTATTAGTTAAGTATAATTTTTTTATTAAAATTTTTTGAAACTTCAACTTCGTTTCTTTAGTCTTTGGTTGTAGTATATAACGACATATAATAAATATATATGCGTCAATAGAAATGATTAAAAGATATTTGGAACTAAATTTCACATGTCAACATGTCTTTACATTGATTTAGAGTGATTGCTGACGTTATCCAATAGGGCATCACTAGGCTTCAAACGTTTTGATCTGTACTGTTCTTACATTCCGTCTTAAAAGGTTTTCCCTTACTTGTACGAGCAACATGACCCATCTACAGAAATCTGTTGAATGAATTTCCTGTAACTGCGTCTACTTCGAGAAAGGTAGCGTACAGTTCGGATTCTAACGTCTCCGAAATCCCTCAGCTTCGCATATGAAACTAACATAACAATTGCTAGTTGTACGTTCTCAGAGTGGATTTTGACAAGTTCTCAGATTTTAGATATATTAATATGAATACTAATAAGACCATTGTACATAATGACATAATACAATTTCGCAATTATAGAAATCTTAACCTTATATAGAAGGCTTTGTTGTATTACATAGTCAGCTTCATATTTTCTAATCCATGTTATTACCAACTGTTGTAATTGATCGGAGGTAATTGGATCCGAACCATCTGAACCAGATGCAATCGTTTTTATTACTGACGAAGCCAATATATCATTCTTACTTCGTTAAAGTGCAGTTTCATTCTATGTTCCACCTGATATATATATGTCAAATTCCTGAACAATGCATTTACTTTGGATCAATGTTTTCTACGTTTACTTATTATATGTCTGACTGAACTTGTGACGATAATTTGTTATGTTGACTACTTATATTTATATTTTATTTTAGCATTAACCAGAAATCTTTTGAAAATAAATAAGCAAATATCTTAACGTTCTTTAAACTGTTGTTTTTTTTATCAATAATTAAATAATTATTATAGACTTTCGCTAGAAACATAATGGATGATCTTAGTAACTATGTATTTTTTATCGTATTGCATTTAATATATTAAACACAAGTGTTCAAAACTTATAGTTCAAAACTTAATTATAAATAGTGCAACTGTCGTATACATATATGCTACGTAATTGCAATTTTATTGATGAGTTCGCTTGATAAGTATGATGCAATAAATGTTATTCATTGGACAGAATATAATTAGTTTTTATATGTATCCGGTATTATTATTTTAATTTAAGTTTAAAAAGTGTATGAAAAAGCATATACTTTACACAACTGAATTAATTTAACTTTGTGTTACAAATATACTTCATAAGTTAATGGAACAGTAACAAATTAGTCACAGATAGCATTTTAATCGCAGATAAGCTATTTTAAATGAGATGACGCCCTCAAGCCAAGTTATAACCGCCACTTCACCTGTGGAATGGAAATTACTGACTAAATAATAAAATTGTAATTTGTTATTTAAAAATCAATTAATGATTTTAATCTAAATTGAAACTTGTCCAAGATTTTGTAATTTAAATTAGGATTAATTACATATTTTAGCTATTAGGTAAAATGCAACTGTTATTTGAAATAAGATATTTATATATTTCAAATAAGTAAGAAATAGTTTAATTTATCTTTAATTAGAGGCTTGGATGTAAATCTATCTGAACTGTATATAAAGTGAAACACGCAAGTATAAGCCTTCAAGTTTCAATTTTCTTTCTATTAGTAAAGATGAATTAAAACTAACTATTCAACTAACGAACTACTGGAGAGAAATGCATTTGATCTAAATGGTTAGATTAAGATAGATTTTTTTTCTGGTTTTCTCAACTCCCAATTTAATGCATATATGTGCCCTCATCTTGAGCAAGAAATCGAGGTGCTTATATTGGAACCCCAAAGCAATTGAGAGTAAGATTTCTGGGTTTGACTCAAGTCAATTCGAACTTGTAAGATATGTAATAAGATTTGGTAGTTAACTAAATCCTATTTAATTCTAAACAAACATATGTAGGTACATTTTAATTATATTTTAGATTCATGGTTTATTTATTTTATTGAAAGATTGTACAAATTTCTCGGGTGTCCCAATCATAACTCTCAATAATAGATCTAAAACCTGTTTGGTGATTAAATAATAGTCTTAATTTATCCTATTTAATAATAATAGAGAATATAATTTACTTTTTGCAGATTATAATAAATATAGGATAAATATTAAAATAATTCCACTCTTATTATCAAAATATTTTTTGTTTTTAGTCTAAATTATGTACTTTACTTATCTCTATTTTGAGGTTAAATGCAGATATGTGTCACATTGTAATTAAGCGTTGGATTACTGATTTCATTTCTAAACGCCTACTTTCTTAACAGCTGTATCTCATAGCTCAACTTCACAGCAGTCTTCAACAATTTCTGAGCTGAGTGTGTTTGACACGACTGCACATTTATATAAAAAAAATTTGATAAAATTTTA
Source organism: Teleopsis dalmanni (assembly GCF_002237135.1). Taxonomy (NCBI): domain Eukaryota; kingdom Metazoa; phylum Arthropoda; class Insecta; order Diptera; family Diopsidae; genus Teleopsis; species Teleopsis dalmanni. The sequence goes on from NC_051847.1 coordinate 167,230,177, forward strand.
AATTAAAAAATGTAGTCAAAGCCGCAGAAATTCTTTTTTAATTATTTTTTATGTTATAACTTATGTTTAATTTATTATAGTGCTAAAAATTTTATATCTGCAAAAAAAGTTTAATCTACGCCTGCAGAGCTCTTAGCAAGCTCGCCCGATTCTGTGTGTTAATTGGAGAATTGTCATTATTGCTGAAATATTAGGCAAGATTTTTAAGTTTGCCGAATATATGAGTGGGAGGAGGTATACTCGGTTGGCTGTTTTAAACAAATTTTTTTAAGTATTTGCTAATCACCAATATTACGTATCAGAAATAATAATAACAAACTATTGCAGATTATATAGTGACAAGCTATGGGCGATTTTATATTGCAGCACCTTAATCTTAATATAAGATATTGCATACATAAATCTTATACTTGATAATATTATCATTGGATTTATAACAGGAAATCCTACGAAATCGTGTGTTATGTAGCTAAATATTAATAATTTCATAGTGTATCCATGTATTTTGTTTTCCTTAAGATGATTATTACGATAACACCATATTGGCCTATGATTACTGTCATTATTCCAATTATATAAACTACATAAAACTACATACCATAAGAATTAGGAAATACATTTTTCAATCAAGTAATAAATGGTCTCAATTTAGATGGTCTCAATTTTTATCATTTAGTGGTAGTGCAGTAAAGAAACAGTTTGTGTAATGCATGTTGTTGGTTACGGCTTTAAATATCAAAATAACTTTGATTTTTTTTGACCACCTTATCTGATATTTTAATTACCTTTATTATACTTCCTTGGAGAAGAACAATTGAAGACGAACTAAAAGAAACGAACTATTCCTGGAGTGACATATGTCGTGAATCAAATAACCGAAGAGAATATAAAAAGATGGTAGAGGCCCTATGCTCCACTGGGAGATAAGAATAAGAGACACAGATTATGCTATTTAAGAAAGTGGTAAGATGCGTGAATTACTTTAAAAGCAGTTTCGAGTCTCGATATAATGAGTTGTGCAGACAGGATTAAAAATGATGTGATTGATAATTGTTTAAAGCATTAAAAAATTGTATTTTACCTTATATCAATTTTAAGTAAGAGATGTCTTTTAACAATAATAAACACATAATGAGTTATGAGTTATTTTTTGAATTGAGGATATTAATCAAAAAGTTCGTAAAAATGTGCGCCTGACTAGTTCATATGTCAATTTTCCTTGGAAATTTATTTGCTAGTTAAAAGTAGTTTGTTATATGAAACAAAATTTAACATTTATTTTAAAATTTTTGAATTCATAATCTTTGGAGTCGATAAAAATATAAATGATCTAAATAATCAACACAATGAAACAAACCGATATATCAACAAACAATTTCTATATGTATTTCTATATATCTCTAATATATCTCAATCTTATTTTAATTTTTCTTCAGATGATCATTATGCATATTATAACTATTTACATAAACTGAAATATTGTAAATGCTTTCCAAATGAGTGCAAACTTTTAAAACTTAATTATATATTACTACCATATCACTACTGAATAATAAATTAACAATAAAAGAAGATGTATTAAAACCAAATTTGGCATTTATTTAGAATTTAATTTGTATGTATGTATTCCATACATAGTTTTTGTTCTGGGAATGCACAAAAGGAAGACATAACTCTTCAAGTGATTTAATTAAGTGAAGTTTCAAGCTTAATTGCTTGGTTCGCAATTCCTCTCGCAATGCATATTTTATTATCATTGTTGTAGAATCTCATTGCTTCTGAACTGTTTTGACTGACCACTTGGTGGGCGGGAAATACCTAACAAGAAGCACAAATACAATAAATTTGTGTTAATTGTACTAATTTAAAAAAATTTAACAATTACAAAATAATTGCAATCCCCAAATTGTTATAATAAAACTGGCTTTTAGTCTTAATTGAATTAATTACTGAATTATCGCGTTTGCAGATTTTCTATCCTCAAGAAAATAAATATGATTAAGTGCACTTTTAGTTATTACGAGTAATAACTGGGGAATTGCAATTTGAAACCATATTCATCTTTGGGTTTGCTACATGTCTTATCTGCTGGAAGTATCAACACGGAGTAGTCCATTATTATAATCCACTTTACTGCAATAAAAGAGTTCATTTATTTTATGCAAGTGTCTAGTAAGATTTGAAGTCACAGCACAGCAAATGCGGTAGTAAATCGCATGCAATTGCTTTTTAATCTCCAACAATGTTTTGAATTTGCATCGAAAACAAGATTATTCGGAAAATATTTTACATAAATTCAGTAACATTTGTCTCGTTAAATAGATATTGTAAATTTTATAAAACTAATAAAAATCGCTGCATGCCATTTTTTGACTTTTATATTAAATGCAATTTAAGCTGGGATTTATAAAAAATTATTATGCTGCATTCCATTTTAAATTTTGCATAATGCGATTGTATCTGATGTAGTTTTATACATCAGAAAATTTAGATATTTTCAAGTCATTGCGCATATAACACTAACAAAATTTTATGCTCCATTCAAATCAAAATATTATACGAAACGTCATAAGTTTATAACCAAGAATGATAGTATAAGAGATCTATTTTGCCATATCAAATATCTTATCAACCTATATTAGATATAAAATATTGACATTACAAACGAACCTAACACAGAACTTGTAGACAGCGGCGCCAATATTTGGTAAGGTTTAACCTTACCTCACTATCGCCAATAGTGAGGTCTCATAAACGTAATCTTGGATGCTTTGACTGTAGAATGAGATGATAATAAATGTCTTTTCAACCCTATTAAAACAAGAAAATTTTTGATTCAGCGAATATAATTTCGTGTAGAGTATGAATTCAATAGAGTAATACTTAATAGCAGAGTAAAATAGTCTACACTTCCTCAGTTATTGTATTCACGAAATGTATTTTTCGGTTCTACATGCTTAAATATTTCAAAGATATTTAAGCTGTCAACGCAATCTAAAGGAATATTGCCAATATGAACATCAGATAAGCTTAGAGGTCGAAACATTTTTGTAAAAGTCTCTTTCTTGACCCATGCAGACAACAGTAAACGTTTTAGAAGGGTTGTCCTGGAAGTATGTGGTGAGTGGAAGTAACTTTACTTTACTTTACACGAAGTAAATTTTTTGTACAACTAATGGTTAGTTGAGTTTGAAGACTTAATTCGTATAGATCAGTGATCATTTTATTAACGATGTACAATACATAAATCGAATTTTAATATTCATTATACTAAAATGTTTATTAAATATCTAGGTGAAGCACTAAATCTATAAAATCTTAAATCTATATAAAAATGTGTACAAATGCGAACTTATCGTTAAGTTTTGAAATAGGTTTTCTGTCACAGGAATTAGTGGAGAATAATATTAGTGGAGGGCCAATTAAATTTACTCACTTGCTACCAACTCACTTGCTATTCCAAAAGGAATTCTTGCTGTTGTATCACTGGTGCCACAATGAAGAAACACTTGTAGTTTACGACAGCGTTGCCACATTCATACAATTTCCACATTTTCAACATGTTTTTACCAATTGCGTGTAATTTTTCAAATTTTAACATAAGTTTCCCTTTGTAGATTTTTTTCTTAAACTCTAAGTGCTACGTTCAAATTCTTCACGCAACACTTAAAAGTAACTCTTAAATCAAAGTATTTATTTAGTGTTTTTCATTTTTCTCTATTATTTTAAATTCTTTTTGAACGTGTGGTATTTAACTAAACTATAAAGAACCTTAGAATTAAAGTTAATTAAAATAAATACTTAAATTTATGACGACAAACCCAAAACTATTGGTGTGTCGAGAAATTGATGATTCGTTAATAGTATCCTACTGTTTTAGATGGAGCATAATTTCATCTCTTCGATGAGTGCAATAATAATATATCATATTTTGCTCAACTAGCTAATCTTTAAGTGAAAACCGTTAATTAATGAAAACATCTACGTTCAGGAAGTACTTATATACTTGCATAACTTTAAATCGAAATAAATAACCAATTTATGGTTAATAGTTTTTTAAAATATATATATAATTTCTTTAAATTGACTTGGAGTATTTTGATGATGGAATTTTGCGTTATATAAATGTAAAAACGTTGACTTTTCAAATAAATTAGAAAACTTTTTTAATTTTTTAATTAACTTAAGATGTGTTCAGCTACAGGTGCAGTTTTCTAATTACGATCCTCCTTCCCAACCAAATTAACACAGCGCCTTAATGAGCCTCCAAAACGAGTTAAATTAACTTTGCTGGGCGGTAGGCGTTTCAACTATTAAACCGAAACCGAAAATTAAAATTAAAATTTATTTTCTTATGCAATTTCAGTTAATTTTCTTTAATTAACTGAAATTTGATCATATTTTATTAGCCTCTATAAAACTAGGAATGTATTTAATTGCATCTTCGGTTCTGTTGTGAATTAATAGAAAAACCACATATTTGAACTGGCAGGTCTTATTTATCATGTGATGTCCTGTTGCTTTTAGTGATTTATTTTGCAAAAGACTTCAGTCTGATTTAGTTCGAGGTAAGTTATAATGAACGCAATGGGTACACATAACTTTATGTATAGGAATTTCAAAATTATTTAAATCTATTCAACTCAGTTGTGTTGCTGGGAGTGTTATTATTATTACGTTAGAATCACAGGAAACCGCCATTAAAATAATTTAAATGAGTTGAACTGAGATTCACAGTGTGGAAATAATTTATTACTTTTGCGGTATTAGGGGCAGTTGAATCCATCAAATACATTTAATAATTACGGATGTGAACTACATTTTATACCAAAGCATTCAAGCTCTCGCATATTTTTTTATTTACTCAGATTTGGATTAATATCAGAAAGAGTTGTGATTTGCTTATTAGGAAACTAACTTCAAATGTAAATGGAAGCACTGCAAAATAATTTTCTTAAAATTATTCAAGTTAAAAAATTTTATTATGAGAAATAAATTAGTAAAAGAAATAATTGATTTAGTATATAAAGTGATGTATATATATATACATCATAAAGTGATAATACTGTTTACTTATGTACTATAATGCATAAGTATAATAAGTATAATGTTTGCTTATATTTCATATTAAAGTATTTTTTCACATAATATTTATGTTTTTTTTTTAGAATTAAAGAACATTATTTTAAATTTAATAAACGGTTTATACATAATATCGTTTCACATATTATTATTCTTATTTTATTATAATATTATTTGTTTATAATTATTATTTTTATATCATGTATATTAAAATTTTTATTTAGAACGTGAATAAGTTTAAATTAAATATATTCGGTGCAGTTGGCATTTGATTTGTTTTGATATTGAACTTTCCAGAAGGAGCATAAAGATAAATATAAAAGGTCAAGCACGATTAAATAGATCATCCAATTCAACAACCATGTGACGATATCTCTCATACACTTTTTACAACAAATCATAAGGGAACTAAGCAATGTGGAGGACAAAAATTACTTTATGTGGAGGACAAAAATTACAGATGATTTAAAACAAAACTGACACATCATGGGATGAGTTAAGATCATAAGTAGAAATTCTCTATAAAAAGCTACAAATTCCTTTAATACTAATATAATAAAATAATATAATAATTATGATACCAATAGACTCCAGCCAAGTTCATTAAGTTAAAGACAATTTCTCTATTTTAGTCTTTGGCAATAAAAAACAACAATAATAAAATTCTTCGTTTAAGCAATAAACTATTTTGAATTGTTTTTTCAAAACAATAATATCCTTTATTTCCACATTAGTTTAAGTTTAGTATTAAAGATGTCACTATTTCAGAGTCAGAACCAAGTTTATTATTTTTGACGGGTCAATAAAGCAATAGTGCTAAATATTTAATTGCATATATTTAGTTCATTAAATAGAAGAAATTATTTAAATTTTAATTATTTAAATGCAAATTGGACTCATTCTTGATATTTATTTTAGAAAGTAAATAAGTGTAATCATATATTTAAATAAATTCAGTTTAAATTAGTTACTTAGAAAATATGCATTAAATATGATGCAATTAACTTCTTTGAGGTAAACAAATACCGACTGCGGTATTTACTTGTGATATCAATTATATTTGCTTAACAATAATTGACCATACATACCCGTACTTGATTAATAATTATTTAATATTAATATCTCAATTCTAAATGAAATGTAATTGAAGTAGCTTTTTGAAGCAGACTAGTTGACGTCTCAATTCATATGACATGAACGTGAAAATAAGTCCCATACTTGATGAAAACAGTTCAACCAGGTTTGTTTGATAAAGTAAGCTTTGTAACTGGTGGTTAAAACAATTTTATACTGGTATAATAACATATGGAAGGTATCAGCGAAACTTGAAAATATAACATATTTTAATTCTTAATTAAAAAATTAACGAGGTTACGAAGTCTTGCATTTCTACTAAGAAAGTAGTATTGATGATTCATCATCTTATGTATTTAATATTCAAATAAATAATAGAGACAACCCAGTATTTTTAAATAGATGGTGTTCTAACCGTGCTAAACTTCCAAAGAGTGTAGTCAACTATACACTAATTTGCTGTATTTTTATTTGGAGTAATTTTGAACTTTAATCTCTGAATGTTTTTGGGAATCAAAGTTAAGAGCAGAGATATAGAACAGTTTCTACGAGTATATTCTTGAAATATATATGGTATAAGCGCGATCGCCAGTGTTACACTGGTGATAATGATGGTATGCATTATTATCATCTGTAAGAGCTTCTGACTACAGAATAATTACATTTAAAATCAGCTGTGAACTATCAAGCGTCAAAAGCTGCTGTTTTTTTTTTTTGTGGTTAATTTATGGTGCACAGTACTGAGATACTCTTATTCAACTTAAGATATTTATATAAATATCTTATCTATATTTAATAGAAATGTTTTGCCATTATAATATTTAAATAAAATTTTACAGAAGTGTAAGTATCTGCGGTAGAGTTGTTTCGTTCTCATTTTGCTTATACTCATAAGCATAACACTCAATTACTCCATCTCTCTTGGAACTCAATGGAGCTACTTCTTGGCGAGAGTATTTAGTACTGAGTATTGCGATCGTCGAGTGTTTCATTTCATTTCAATTCAATGCCGCACTCTGCTGATCTTCGTTGCCGTTTGGTTCATGTATTTTTTACAGTTTGAAGTTAACTTCCGATAAGTCTGAATATGGATGCGGTGGTTGCATTTCTCAGATCCGCCAAAAAGTTGCCGAGTTTTGACGACACATCAATTTTATTGGTCAGATATAAACAATATTTTAAGTGTTTTAAGCAATTTGTGTTACTTGATTTATTCAAAGGTGATTTTATCATAGAATTAAATTTTGCAGATCTTCATTATATATGCGTTAATACTTTAACAATCAAGAATAAAGTACACATAAAATAGAGGCTATTCAAAAATAAAAATTAATGAGATATGACAATGTGATTTTGTAGAATTTATGGAAGTCTAAACGATGCCAAAAAATCATACCATTAGTCTATAGATTAGAGAAACTAGATTAGTTAGTTTATATTTCCAATATCTTTAATGGTATTAAAAGTTTACGTTTGTGTACAAAGTTTATTTAAAGTACTTCAGCATAAAAAAATACTTTTTTTATTTTGAATTTTGGTATACAGTATTACAATAAGTAGATTTGTACCTTAAAAAAGTGTTTAATAACTGAAGACTTGTTCATATATCCAAAAACCAAAATTGATAGGAATCCTCTCATGTACGAATATTCTGTCTATGGATAAAGTTAATAAGCTGCATACTCATATATTCATATAAGTGAGTAATATTACCATTATTTTCTGCTATAAGTTCAATTAAATTTAAAATTACAGGCCATCAAAGAAGATCAATTAAATTAAAAAAAATATAGAAAAACTGTTTGAAGAAGGTTAGGTTTCACTTTCTTATATTGCCTATTTGGGAGCAATAAGTTTCGAATGTTACCATTGTACTTCCTTATGGCACTTAAAATATTTTCAAATATGGAAACGTATATATAAATCTTATTTCGGTTCAATAAAAATTGATTTGTGTTAATATTAGTAGTGGAAGTAAATGGTTTTTGTATGGTTTTGTTCTTCTTAACCCAATATATAAAATTTTTTTGTATATATTAATACATTAATATATCAATATATCAATATATGTAATATATCTTACAATCGTTAATACCTAATATTAATTTTCAATTTTAATGGCCACAATCTGGATGGAGCGCAACCCAATGTTAACATATTACAATAACATTACAAGATTGTTCTCTTATGATATCAAAAAGAAGTTTACTTTAACATTAATATTACATTTATATATAATATCACTTAATCAATGACTGTACTTAATTGCACTTCAATGAATAAAGCAGTCAGTGGCAGCATTCAGTTCATTGCTTTGAAGCTAATGCCTTGTAATAGTTTTTGTCATAAAATTCACTCTACACTCATCACCTAAGTCCCTCATCAACCTACGAACTTATCTAATACCTAAATGCCTTTTTTACGATATATGGTACAGATCTTTGTGATTCAATTTAAGTTTTGCGGCTAGTAATTAAATGAAGTATAATACGCTTGATAAAGTATACTTTTGTGTCCTTGATTAATTAAAATTAAATATAAGATTATAAGTTTGTCATAACCTGACTCCTTAAAATCTTTTGATTCGACCAATTTTAATTAAATTTAAGTTAATTTTCTTTCTTTTTATTTTCAGGTGTAGTTATGGGTGTTTGCTTGTTTTAAGATTTGGATTGAAAATATTTGGATTATGGGGCTGTGAATTTAGGTTTTATATAATGTTAATATAGTATGTAAACAGCCTTTTCCATTAGATTTAGGTCAGACTACCATATGTAGAAATAAGGTAGATAATGATATACAGAAATTTTATAAAAGTTAAATCCTAATAATTATCTGTTTGTGTATTTAAGTTTATCATCATACCTTTTTACCATCAAGTAAATTAGACTGAAATATTAATATTTAGAATCCCGACTTATTCGAGAACATGTGCAGTTTGCCGGCATGATATTTTCTGTTAGTGACCAGTGTCGGTGTGTTCGAACACATTTTTACATTAAGACTTAATACTTCATAGCGCATCCTTCTCTATCATATAGATATCAATTAAATGTCTTTCACTCATCTATTCAAATTTAGAGTTATAGCTGATAAGAATAACCTGCGCGTGTAATATGGAAACTAGTATCAAGATTCTAGAATCGTAGAGGAAACATTTAATTAATCATATAATTTATTTATTGAAATATTCTCTCTTATTTGTTCCATTATGTTAAGCCGGTCAAAAACTGACTGATGAATTCATTAGCGAATTGAATTTTCGAATTTACATAGCAACTTCAAACGAAAGGTTAATAACATTAAAAAATACTAAAAGATTTTTATGCGTTTTTATCAGATACTGCGCAGCATATTTATTGCATTGCATGGGTTGCATGCACTACAGTCCTTGCTTAACCGCTGTTTAATTGCAGCTTCGTTTAACGATCTCTGAATCTTCAGTCAATCCCTTGATCGCTGATCTTCATTGAAGTAAGACCGCGAACTTTTATTACCATCTACACTATAGAGCATTCATTAGTACTGAAATAAATGGATGTGCTTATTGGAATTATTGCTGCAATTGTTGCAATAACGTAGAAAACAAGAGCAGCAGGAAAAAGATAGAGAATCGAAATGAAATTTAATTAATTTAAGTCTCCTAATCTGCAGTACGAGGAATGCAATGGTAAGCATTTCTTAGGCATTCGAATTTTATTTTTCTTAACTTAAGTACGCTTTTATCCTTTCAACAAGGCGATTTGTAATTTTTGTTTATTTTATTGATTTTCTATTAGATTAGTTTCCAGTTTGCTAGTTAGCCATGGACCTAGCTGTTAGTGCGGATAGAGTAGAAGAAGCACGGTGACTTGGCAAGCCATCGTTCTACTTAATGTTGAAAGCTATATTTGCTTTGGTTAAGCTTCATTTAATTGGAAAATTGGAAAATTGCAATTATATGCCTTTACGCATGTACCTGCTATTAAATTGTTAGTTAAGGCATAATAAAAATTAATAATCACGCAGTTAAACTTTTAAATATTGAAATCTATAATAATCTTAAACGGACTCAAGTTTTATTTAAACAAACAGATTTAGAAACCTATTAATATTATTAAATTGTATATATTTTTTAAAAAAATGCATTAAAACTTTAGATTTTAGTATTTTAATAAACTTATTACCATTGTCTTTTAGTTCATTAATATTCATAATTATAGTTTGTGCAATTACGAGAATAATTTAAGCAAAAAATTTATTTGAATTAAAATAGAATAAGTATTCAGAGTCTAATTTTAATTGAAAAGAATAAATATTTGTAAGAAAATATGGTTCTAAAACTTAAATCTGATGAATAAATATTAAATAAATTGAAACAGTAAATATTGTTTATTACACTTAGATTAAGGAATATTTTAGTTAGTAACAAAAGTTATCATGGTTTACACAGAAACATATTCGAATAATAGGCTTGGGATCTCCACGGTAACCTAATGCAACCTTTTATAAGCTCATTTTCTATATTTATTCTTATTTTTAATATTTTTATTGCCAATTACAATATAATTATTTCACAATATATTACACAAAAATAATATCTCTTCTCTTTTAAAAATTTATTGCTTTATGATGAAACCGGTAGTAAATGTTCTGTTGAAAATGATATTGCCATCATCATAGATTTTCATTTTTGAAAAAATAGCACATTAAATAATTAAAATATGCAAAGTGCATATTATATCTGCATATAATATTTAGCACCAAAATTTGAAGTTTCCAAGACTAATGACTGCACATATCCGTAGAGTATGCTACTTCATAATAGTCACTTATATTCGTAACATAATCGAAGGTTTGATGTTAAAGTATCAAACCTAAATGCTTTCAGTATTTATTCATTTAATAACTTTTCAGTTTGTAAATACTAAATAGCTTATTAGTACCGATTACCACATATTTTCAGTATAATAAAAACTATAAAAATTGTAGAACAGAAGAATATAATTATTTTTTACAATCGACTTTAATTAAGCAAATTTATTACATTACTATTAATTTTTAAAGAACTTAAACTTCTACATGCAATAGTTATGCACAGTACTATCACCCAACTTAGGTTTTGGACTCAAAAAATTTTTCGCAATTCAAAAAATTTTACTACCAATAAAAGCTCATCAACATGTTGGCGTTTCTAACAAAATGTTGCATGATATCACCTCAGCAAAATTAATTTCGTTAAGAAATCTAAACAAATCAATGGCGATGTAATTTGAACCACAGGAGATAAGCAATTACATCAGTTACATTTGCACTAATAAACGATAACGATAACGATAAAAATCAATATAGCAATTTATCGATTTTTTTACGATAATTGCTATTGCTGTATTCACAATACACTCCAATCACAAGAAATTTACAGTTTGTTTTGTTAAGCTTTATGGAGTGAACGGTAATAACTTTTGCAACCGACTTTTAATTCAAGGATTACACTATTAGTTCTTCGTGTAATCTCATGTAGATAGAATATCTTATTTAACTTGGAAGTATTAAAAACTTAGCAATTATCAAAGCATATCAGCAAAGCAATGGAAGAAATAAACATACTTAAAGAAAAATGCATTTATTTATTGAACAGATTTGATGGAAAGGAGTAAATGAAACTTTAATAACAGAATACCTTCTTTTATTTTGGAGGTTGTCAGCAAACTAATAAATGGCTAACTATTAACTAAACAATATGCTACATAAGTTTGAAATCTAAAACAGTTGAACAATAGCTGATTTCGTGGTTAGAGATTCTTCTTCATATCAGACTCTTTTTTACCAATCATACTTTGTTCAACATTTAATGATCGTCTTCTACATTTATTCTAGCTTGACTAACGGAGGTACTATGGAAAATACTAGTGTTAAGTGGAGAATAGTACTGAAATATAAGACAATCCCTATAAACCAAATCCGGCTTCCTGTAATATTTTTCACATTTTTCAACATCTGTAGTAGTTTTTTTTTAATAGTAGATATTTCAATGGAATATAAAATTAATTGTTTGTACATTCGTGGTTTTCCTATATTTTCTACAAATCCATATAGGCTCACTAAACGTTTTTCAGTAAGATAAAAAAAAATTGTTGTACTTTGCTTATGGTTATTCTGTTAGAAGAAATACTTGAAAAAGTTTGTGGAAATAATAAAATTACTAATTATTAAAATCATTTTCACTTTCAGTTTTTAGCATACATCAATTCAGAAGAATTTAAAATATAAAGATCAACCGAAAACGTTAGAGAAGGTACCACAGCAAATACTTCAAAATAACGTAAAATGCTTAAATACATAAATAATTGCACAATGAATAAAAAATATCTTATGAGTACTGTAAGGTAACAAAAAAGTCTACCTCTTAAAAGTGCTTCTAAGTGCAATCGTTTATACATGACATTACTACCTGATTAAGATTATCTTCTCATCTTGTGGTAAGTCAAGCTGAAAACAGATGTCGCACGACTTAAGCCAACAGTTCTATTTGGGTGCAGTGTTCCTCTTATAATGTTTTCATCCTCAATTAAATGTCTTTTTCGAATCAAGTGACTATAAAGTTTTACAAATGTTGGTAAGCCACGCAACTTTTCATTACTTAAAATGAGAATCTGCAGAAAGTCACCATTTCCAGCATATTTTTAAGGAAACTTCACTTACGAAAGAAGAACCAGTGGCCGTTCTTTTGTGCTTCTAAGATGTTAATGATTTAAGTATCTAAATGGGATTTTAATTTAAACCTGCAACTAGTTAGAGCCTTTTCTGTAAATCAGTTAATTTTAATTGCTTTAGCATGTTAACAAAACATTTTCAAGTCTCAATGATCATGAGGAGTTCTCATTATAAGAAAATTGCTCTAAACTTATTGATAAAACTCATGTTATGTTCTTCAATGCAGGAAATATAAATTTATTCAATTACTCGTATATAGAAAAACTCTAAATTAAAAGCGTATAAAAAGTTAAGTTAAGTTAGTTGAATTCGTTTTTATAAATTAAAATTTGTTTATTATTAGTAAATCCATATAACATATCTTAGAATAATCGTACAAACTATTTAAGTACAAAAAAGTATTTGTAAAAAAAACTATGGCTGCACAGAAACTCATATTTGGATCTATTAAATTAAAGTTTGCATGCAAATATATTACAAGAGAAATTATAGACACGCAGTTTCATAATTTACCACCTAATAATAAATATATATATTTAATCCTTTAACTCCTAGTAGGAGCATAGGGCCGCAACAAATATCTTCCACTCGGTACGATTGGTGACCAAGCTTTTCACTCTCCCCAGTTTTTCCGCATGTGTAACATTTCCATGTCGATTTGCCTTCTCCAGGTGTAAGCAGTTCTGTGCCTTATTCTGCTACCCATCGGGTTCCACTCAATCGTCATTCTTGTGGTGTCACCAGTCGGTCTACGCAAAGTGTGGCCAACCCATTTCCATTTGCGGTTTTTGATTTCGTTTCTTATAGGAGTTTGTTGAATAAATGACCACAGACGTTCATTTGAAATTGTATTTGGCCAGAATACTTTAACGATTTTGCGTAATGATTGATTTATGAAACCTTGTAGTGCATTGATGCTGTTTACCGCAGTATTTCAGGATTGACATCCATTTTGCAGGCAATATTTTATGTTGGAGTTAAATTATTAAATACCTAATAATAAAGATTGCCTGTTTATATCCTGAAAATTTATTCCAGAAAATCTCTTACATAATCTTTTTCAGAAGACATAAAATAGGTTAAGGATTAAGCATAGTCGAATAAGACTACCACATCTCTTAGCATTGTTTGTTTTGCATTATGAAAAATCTTTGTTGCGTCTAATAATAAAAAGGCGGAATGAAAGGAATCGGAAACTCTGTTGTCACTATTCAATATTCAATATTACTGTGGATTATTAAAATTAGTCTTTAAAACTTTTGTAATTTATTTACAAAAATACTTACACATTGGACTCAAACTTCTAAAACTGTTTATGCGTTCTAAAAAATATAACTAATAGATAAAGAAATAGATACGTATATAAAGCTTACGAATTATTTTGAATTTATAAATCGATTTAAATACTTTTTCTTTTATTTTTAATGTTAAAATAAAAACGCTACTTATCATCAAATAAAGTTTTTCTACAACTTTATTTAATTAATTTTGGATACATTTAAGTTATCTTGTATTTGACTAATGGCCATAAAATATTTAAAAATCTTCATAAAAATGTCACTAAGTCAATTTATGCACATAAAAAAATAAAAATACGTAAGAGATTATCTGAATGTATCTTTAGAAAATAATTTGTAAACATAAAACTACATTTCCATTTCCATGATGCAATGATTAAATTGAGGTTTAAAGCCAGTTTCTACTTTGGTTAAGTGAATTTGCATAAAATTCAATTTGAGCGAAGGATTCTAATGTCAAAAATTATTAAAATAATATTAAAAAAATTTGATTTCTATTAAGCGATATAAATTAATCATTTATGACATTTTATAGACTTAAGTAACCAGTCATTCAAAAAGATGTTATTCGGAATTGTTAGTAGAAACTTGGTAAATATTTGTTGATCTGTAAAAAATCTTATTTCAGAAAACATATTCAGAATGAAAACATATGACGTTGGGTTATTGGTAAAATTATAATCTTTTTGATCTTCAGATCGGTCATTAATTTGATTTTGCAAGCTGGATAAGTCATATTTAACATATATATTTAATAATTTGTCTGATAATGTCGTTATTAAAAGTTTCGGGAAAGATACAAAATGAAAATTTTAAAAAATTATTGGTTCCGGTCTCTGCAAAACACATTGAATATATTTTTAGTAAATACTTTCAGCTGCTTAAAAACTAACCAACGAACAGAGATAATGGCAACTTTTTTATTAAAAATTTTATTACATGTAAAGAAAGTAATTTAGATTCAAAAAGAATTTACCTTTCTAGGAAGTAAATTTCTAACAGACTGAAATGAAATATCACTTTTGAAATTTGTTGCTGCTCTAATACGATGACTCTTTCTTATATAAAAATTTCCACTCTTTTTCAGTAAATAAATATTTTATGCTTTCATTGCTTCTTAAGTGAAAAAAAATATCACAAGATATTAAAAAGAGAAAGGAGCTATTTACTATCCGACTACTGATAGCCTCGACGGAATTCTAAATTTATTTCAATCTAATTTATTACTGATATTCCATTTCTAGAACAATTTCTGATTCAAATTTGCTTCGGATTTAATGCATTCTTTTTTCGTATCTTAAGTACAAGTGTTCTAAATAACTTCAATGGCTGTACATAACAAGAATTCGAACTGTATTTTTTATATATTTAAAGTCAGAAGCTTTTATCCACAGTTAAATGCATAAAGGCTTCTGGGATAGAAATCTATATGTTTGTTGATTTAAATTAGGAAAATTCTGCAACAAATTCCGCACATATGTGTTTTATAGTTGTTTTCCCAATCTTAATCACGAAGATGGAAGAGCATTCACCATGCAAACTTGCTATTTATCAGGAAGTTAATAGTTGAGTTTGGCAAAAATAAATTTATCTAAAAATGCCTTTCTCTTACAATAAAAGAGTTGTGTAATGTGTTAGCACTAAATGAAGTAGTTTCTAACTGAAGAACGTTACAATTTTGAACAATTAGAACTTTATATGAGTATATAAATTTGAAATATGAATAAAACCCATACATAAATGTCAAATGAATTAATTCGATCTTAGTTAGTTTTGTATATAAACACTTTTACAAATATTTTTCAGCAATAATAGTTTTTACACAAATGTGATATCGCTACTACTACTAACGTACCTTATTTATTTCTCTGCTTTATATTTCTAAAAGTTAACAGAAGGTCAAGTAGTTTCTACTTAACTGTATGTAAAAAAACAAACACAAAAAATCACAATTTTCTTTAATAAAAATATCTAATCAATTTTTTGCCTCTACGAGTCAAATTCTTGAACAAGTGAACACCTTTAGCCGAACACTTGCCAATAAAGTTTAAAAACAATTTTCAGAAAAACTTTTTCATGCTATAAAACCTTTTTTTTACTTTATTTAAGAATTTACTTTAAGATAAATAAATTGGCTAGAATTTGTTATTGAAATAATGAATCAAAGCCTGGGCTGTATCGACAAATAGCTTAATTGATTTATTGCGGATACATTAACATGTTGCTGCAACAAAGTAAATTTATGTCAAAAGGTCACATGCAACATTTTGAAATAGCGGATTGGCTATAGAACTAAGCACGTCGTAAATTGTTGTAGTACATTTGGTACAATTGTATCTGATACCGTTTTAAATAAATTGAATAAAAATTGTTAGATTGCAAAAAGTTTTAAATATAAATTGCTTTTTATTGTTAACATTACGTGAAAGCAAATGTAAGCTTTAAATATGCAGAAATAAGATTTGTTTATTAAAAAAGTTTTTGAGTAGAAAGAAAAAGTCATATAACAATTCTTTAATACTGTAAACTAAAGTTAATAAATGAGTTATAATAATAATCGTAATAGTAATAACAAATATTTCATATCTAAAGGTTAATATTGTTTTTACTTTTAGTATTGTTATGAATAAAAATCTATGTATTATATTGCAATATATTATATTGTATTGTATTGCAATGTTATATTTTATTACATGAAATATATAATATATAATATCATAAACACAATATTAATATAATATTAATTATATTAATGTTAATATAATATTCTTCTATAATATTATTTTGATATTAAATTTTTAGAAATATAATATTTCATTACATTTCATATAGTTTCATATAGTAATGTAGTGGACTGCCTTGCTCTATAATTTTAAGGAGTTAATCAACCCGAATTCCAGACAGGTACTTATATATACTACAAGCCAAATTTTTATATCACGTCAGATTGTATTAAATTTTTAACCGAAATCTGGATCTTAAATCAAGCAAATAAAAACAAACTCCGTATATTTGGCGAAAGCTACTGTAAGAAAACAGAAGCTAATGACTACGATATGACCCCTAATGTAATAAATTGTATGAACACCCAAATACATTGGGAATTGTGAACACAGATTTGCGAAGAAGAACGTGATATATAATTAGGAAGGTGCGATGGCTGGACACATAATTTTAAGCAAAATTTTACCTCTAAATGAATCATGTTAGCAAAATGTGTAGACGAATGGGGCAGAGGTTAATTAAGACACATAAATAGAGGTGCTGAATATGTAGTAGAGTTCGGAATAGCTGAATCCAAACTGAGGACCATGACATATGGAGATTAAAATCATATCAGACATAGACTCAGACTGGGGTTTCACGCCATGATGATAATAAAACCATTATAAAACTATAGAATAACAGATGGAATTTATAAAAACATAAAATTTATTAATTTTATTTTATTTACAATAAGCACTAAGACTGCTAAGAGCATTAGACAACTTGTATATTTAGCCTATCGTTGCAAATAAGTAAAAAATTTGAGAAAAATATAGTTTTGTCCAAAATAGAAGAAGATTAAATAAAAGAAATAGAAGAAGATTTGAAGCAATTTGTCATGTCCAGTTTTTTATTGGTAGACTCATTTATTTGGCCAAAGAGTTGCGTAAATAAATATAAGCGTACTTGACATAAATATGCTGAATTTAGAAAAATAAATAAATAAATAAATAACGTCAAAATGAAAAAAGAGCAAATTTGGTAAAAATTTATTTTATATAGAAAGCAGTAGAAAATTAATAACTTGAATTCAGAAAAATTGTTTATTCATGAAATTTTAATTCACGTAACCAAAATTGGTTGTAAGCGTTTTTATGGTCATTGCCTTCTCGCTAGGGAAAGGGTAATAAACCCATTTTTACTCAACATAATTGGCATATGAAAACATCTTGAAACTTTTTTTTTGTGGTAAAGGAGATAATTTCAAGTAATTTTAGTAAATTAATTGTGTTTTCAAATTGTTTATTCATGTTAACGCAAAAAAAAAACATTTCTTTTTCTTTTCTTTTGAACAAGAAGTGCTAGTAAAGATATTCAGATACAATTGAGTTGAACAAAATTTGCCAATAAAAATTAACAATTATTTAAAATAATAAACTTAAAAAATCAAGTTATAAATTTCACAATTTTAATTGAGCGATGTTTATATTTAAAAATATTTATTTATCTGATGCTAAAAAGTGTTTAAAAAATTATGTTTTAAGTTTATGTTTTTCAAACATACAGGACTTCAGACTTACAGTGGAAATAAACCAGTCGAAGAAAATATTTAAATATTTAGTGTTTAAATTTAATATTAAACATATTAAATTTATGCAATGTGGCTATAAAGCATTAAACTTTCGAATTTTTGCTTAAGTCTCAAGTCCATGTAACGCCCAATTCTGCATAATTTACGCTGTCATAACGCTATGGGGTCTCATAGGTGCAATGGTGCTACTTTGTCATTTTGAACACATCACCTACCATGTTGCATTCACAAAAACACCAATTAAATAAATTGAATATTCAACATTTCTTCTTCTTCTTCTCTATTTACGATGTTGCTTAGATCGCCTCTGATGTTGCGAAGCGCGTTGATGCAAGCTGCGTTATGTTTATGATTTTAATTTAATGATTGCGTTTAACATTAGTTAGCTGTCGTTTTTAAAGATATATGTTTTTTTGCTTCTTGCAAATTTGTAAAAATGACAAAAACAAGCTGGCAAATAATAAAAATGCAATGAAATTTGTTGTTCTTATGTAACACATTATGAAATGGTTTTGTTTAATGGTTTTTTAATAAAAAGTAATGCGTAAATTAGCAAACTTAATGAAACAAATATTCAAAAAGTTAAAAGTAGGAAATTAGAAGATTTTTGTTTTATAATTAAAATTACGCCTTCTTCTGAGTTTTAATTTTCTTCCATACCGCAAAGACAATAAATACTCAAGCCTTTGCTTACAAACTTTTTAAAAATAAATTACTAAAAAATTTACAATAAGAAAAATTTGTTTTTTGTGATTAACTAAATAATTTATTTCTCTTTCCATAATGTATTTTTCAAATGGTTACCCTATATGGTATAATAAATTTTGTTATTACCATTTTGAGACTACACACGCAAATCATATTTTATCCCTTTTTCATATATAAACGAATCAGGCTAGACATTTTTAGTATATAAATTAAATCCAACTTTATTTGTTACTCAAATATCATAAGCCATTAAAAACCTTATGATATCTATACTTAGTATACTAGTTTTATTTAATATGTTCTTATTACGCACATCTAAAATATACTTATAAAATTATTTTTCTGAATATACACATTTTAGCCCAGTGTTGGAAATGATCATTTTAATAACAATAAATAAGGACATAAACCCTCGACCCCCCCTAATACCAATACCTATCGCTTTACCTTAATGAGTGGGACTCTGAACCCTTAATCATCCCTTTCTTTAACCGCGGCTTTCGTGACCACTAGTACCCCGCGCTTGCGCAATCACCCCGCTCTAATCACTAACACCCAATTTTCCTGATTTACGTCCATGCTTTCGGGCTTAGATAAAGGTATTAAACCTCCAATATTCATTCCTAAGAGGTTTTACTGCAAAAGAAAAAAATTAAATTAAATCATTATTTTATTAAAAAACAGGTAGTATGCGATTTTTGATTTAAACTGCCGATCATATATACTTAGTCACAAAGAAAGTGGTGTTGAGTATTATACGCTGAAAATAATATATAAATAAAAATTTATTTTAACGATATCCTAAAATATTAACCATAAGCTTTAATTGTAGTTTTAAATTAATTGTTTATATCTTATCCAAAATATTTATAACATATTGTTTTTGTTTAAGTCACTACCCAAAATATTATCAAGTGTACCAGAAAACATATGCCTCATGTTGTGAGATGTTGCGAGCTTCTTGCTGCCTACAAAGAAGCCAGAAAAGCAAAAAAACATACGAAATCAGAAAAAATCGTGCCAACATAAATTTAACGTTTCAGTATCTATCTTCGTTGACAAATCTGTTAACTGCGGACTGCAGTCCAAAGTAAGCAATCCGAGATACAAAACTGAAATCGTTGCACCTTCGCTGCTATCTACTATAGCAGTCTGCTCTGTATACATTAATACAAACTGTTAACTGTTAACGCCTTTGCGTAGACATTCACATGCTAGACGCGGATGTGGCATTTAGAAGTAAAATTTGAGCGCAAAAACAACTACAAAAAAAAGAATTTAGTGGCTTATGTTTAACACAAAACAGAACAGAGTAAATAGTTTAGTCCCTCCCGCGCTTTTTACATTTTAATGTCATACATTTCACGCCTGCTAAGTTTACTGTTGTTGCGAAGATGCATGTTCCTGTTGGCAACCGCGACTGTTGCTTTTACCAGCTGCACATGTTAGCAGCAGCTCGGGCTGTAATATTTTCGCTCGTGCTTTTCGCTATTCGCATGAACTTCACGGAAAGTTCAAAGCCATTGTTGTCAATGTTGCCAATGTTGCTAATGTGGCCGCTGCTGTTGTTGACATTTTCATGATTTACGATTTTAAGAAATATGAATTTTAAATGAGTTTCGTTCTGTTTCATTTTATGCATAAAATGTAGGCAACATTTTGACACAGTTTTTGGGTGAAATGTCAATACCTACAATAAAGATAACCGTGCAATTTATTTCATTTGTGGCAGTACACTTCAAAGATATTGTTGGCTTATGTTATTAATTTAGATAAAATAATTAGAAGCTAAACTTAAAATAATACGATGATGCAAGTTTTTTCATTGGTATTTAAAATTGTTATAAAAACTGGCAATATATGGTAAATGAGTTTTGGTTTTATGTTGCCAAGAATTTCAGACAAAGTTAATATACTTTGATGTGATTACAATCTGTTTGTATTTAGTCTTATTTAATATGTAACAGATTTTTACTGATCTAATGCAGTTCACTACTTACGCACTTGGTTTACTAATAACTTCCATATACTATGCACAAGTAATGTAGCATTATTTGAGAGTACTTTATAAGATATAAACTATAGAACGGTACAATTATCGCGAATCATTAAACTTGTTTTCAATTTTACTCTATTAAATATTTTTGCATCTTATAATTTTCTAGTATAAATCTGTAACCAATTGCTATTGCATTGCCGTCGTAAGGTCTCAAATTTAAGTTATGAGTTTTAGCAAAAGATAAAGTTGAAGTGTGTAATATAAAGAATTTTGTGTCCTTGTCGGAAAAATAAAACAAAATTAAACAAATGTTTTCAAAAATTATTTTGCCAGCTCCGCTCTGGTAACCTTGCACAACAGGCTTCATACCCATTACCAACGAAATATATTGCAGTCATAAAATAAGTTGATCAGTTTAGGTGATTCACATGAACTATGAACACATTAACAAATCATCGGTTAATTTATTTTATACTGTACCACGCCCAGTGCTTTCTTGGAGATATAAAAAGCGTACGTGAAGGAACCTTAACATTCTGCACTTAATAAAAGCAGACAAGGGATTCATTTATTTCTATTTTAGCAATGTTGGGCAATCATGGTCCAATTCCCTTTGACTTTCTTTGGTAGTTAATATTTTATATTTATTTTTGTTAATAAAAACCCAACAGAAATATTGTATTATATTGGTAACATCTTCTTGATTGAATTAGTTTTCGAGGGTTTAAAATATGAGACTGTTTTAATCATATTTTTATTTGTACAATCAATTTTGGCGCTCATATTGTTGGTGTCAGCGTTTCAAATTATTATACCTTCTGCTCAAAAAGTATCCGGATTTTGTTGTCAATTCAATTCAATGCGCCATCCGTCAATTAGTTTGTTTACAGCAGCTGTTAATGTGTGACTACCTCACATTAACATTTTTTGACTAAACACGGCACCACTGTTATCGCTCAGGCACCATATTCTCCAGATCTGGATCCGTGCAAATTTTTCCTGTTTCCGAAACTCAAATTGCCCCTTCGTGGTAAGCGTTTTGAGTCCATTGAATCGGTAAAAGAGAATTCGCCGAAGGAACTAAAAGCCATTCCTTCAGGAGCCTACGAAAACTGTATGGAAGATTGGGTTAAGCGTTGGCATATGTGTATCGCTTCAGAAAGAGCATATTTTGAAGGATATAAAATAAATTTGGAATAAAATTTAAATATGTGTGGTTTCGTAAATTCAATTGAACTATATTTTTCAATTAAGTACAGGGTTATTTATTTCGTGGTTTTGGTATTCAATAACATACATCAAACAAATCTGTCATCCAAGGCGTAATATGTTCAGTTCAAAATTAGCCTTTTTGCAGTATGAACTATTTTATAATATACTGAGTACTACATATATATATACTGATTATTATAATATACTGAATGTGTTAAAATTCTATAAATTTACCCTAAAAATTATGACGA
Organism: Teleopsis dalmanni; assembly: GCF_002237135.1. Lineage (NCBI taxonomy): Eukaryota > Metazoa > Arthropoda > Insecta > Diptera > Diopsidae > Teleopsis > Teleopsis dalmanni. The sequence goes on from NC_051847.1 coordinate 167,252,794, forward strand.
TTTTTCATGCGTATTTTTCTTTTTTGGTGAAGCTCTTCATAGTCTTTATTTCACGTTTTCAGATATGATTTTATCATTCCATTCCTTTAAAATTAATACTCTTTCGATCCTTTATCAATTTCAAGCATGTTATATGTGGTTAGATTATATCTTTCGTCGCGAAATATCATCATCATATTGCAGTCTATTTCTTCATGTTGATTAAGAAATTATTGTCATTTAAAGTAAGTTGTGGTGTTAAAATTTTTCTGCAAAATAAATATGTGTACTAAGTATTCCTCGCTTGCATTTTCTACTCAAATCAACTGGGCTGCAGAGAACAACGACATACCATGTGCTGACATTGGTGCCAATGTCACAATATAAAGAAATTTGATGCTTTTAAAATTTAGTCCAAACCAAGCTAATTATTTGCACCCAAGTTACACTGAACAATGTTTAAGTTGAAATGCAATTATTGCTCCATTGTCTTAAAAGTTTGATATGGAAAACATTTTCAAGCAACTTTTAGGTGCGTTAAGTTCTAAATACTGAAACTTTGGCTAAATGAAAAAACTGCATCAGAAAATGCGAGCTGTGTAGGCAGTGACAAGCGCTCGACATGAACTGCAGGTGCCACAAATATGCAAAGTGCACAGAAATTTGCATATTAAAACCATAAATTTTAATAAGAAATGTCATAAAAATGTAAACAGTCTTTTTTATTTTCTTGACTGTATGTACGAGTACAATGGTGAAGTCTGTTATCGACCTACGATGCTGCTTCCTTATATACTCCACTCTTCTGCACTTTTGGCACAATTTAAACGAGCTCACAGTTGCGCGGACCAAAAGGCGTCTCAATGGATTCTTATAAAATTCAACAAATTTTTCAAAGGCAGATATTTAGGCTCAGTGTGGGAGTTAGGTCAGTACTGCAGCCTTACTTCTTAATTTACTGACCGCCCACTGCTCTCAAATTCTAATTCTAACTCTTCTGAATTCGTTTAGCTCAGCGATGTGCCTTTTTTGGTAATTGCAATTTATGCATTTCTGCATAAAGCCGGCAAATGAAATAAAAGTCGTAGGACGCGTGACTGCGACTTATCTGAGATTCCACCTTTACTATTTGATAACGAATAATTTGAAGCAGGAAATAGCTGAAAGCATCAATTGAAAAATATCTTAGTGTTGTTTAATTAATTTAAATAGAGTTCATTACGCTAATTTGGATTTTAATAGTCACGCTACTGTAAATTTTATATTTAATTGCCGACTGTTTGTGTATTGAACAAATATTAAAAGTATTATATATTCGCAACCTCCTCAATGCCATACAGTTAAAAATATAATCTAATTCTTCAATCAAGTGGATATTGAACATACGATGAAACTCATTGTCGAATATTTACTTAAGCATGCTATAGTAGTTTTGTTCCGTAAAAAAGCATGTAGATGCTTTAACGTTCACTTTTTTCGATTTTATTAACTATGCTTGAAAATACCATCCTTATGATTATTAGCCGACTTAAAGTTTTTGTTAAAATGGAAAGAACTAAGTATTGTGCTTAGAAGCAGTTTTAGAAGAAACGAATTTGCTATTAGCTAGGAATGTCATTGTGATATTATTATCGCATTGTTAAGAGATGGTGAAACCCATTTTCATTGTAATATTTGGTGATGTTAGACATTGAACAAGATATTAATTGTTTTTAGATGATTCCCTGTAGTTTATTCGCAAGACAATAATAAAATTTTCAATACAGAAATCAATCAGGCAGTCACAGTAATATTTCAGTTTACACAATTCGCTTGACCACACTTGAGTAACTGACAATTATTGTCAACAAAATCTTGTCTCGTATCATAATTTAAATAAAAAAATTGGAAATCCGGTATTTGAGTGTGTCAAATCGAAAACGTTTCAAATTTTAAGTGAAATCATTCAAACTGTGCTTACATTATGTTTCCAGATGTCGGAACAATTTTGAGTTGCAGTCGAAACATTTGTAAAAGCGACGACATGTTGCAATCAACGACTTATTGAGATACGTGAATGAAATAAATTTCGACATTCACTGCGCATTTTCCACTTTCTCGGTTTTTCTTTTTGCTTCCATTGATAAATTCCAATTACACTAAATTTCTTATCTGTCAACAGTTGAGATACAATTGCAACTTGCTTATTGATGTCTGCTACTTGAATTACATAAGTCAAAAGTTGCTGCAACACGTCTCTCTTTTCGAAAAATTTTAAATTCATTTTGGTTTTCATTATTTTTCTTGATTTTTTTTTCAAATTTTTAATAGTTGTGTAATTTTCTGTTAATGCAACAATTGCGGAAACTGCTTATTATTTTTGCAACTCGTGTGCAACAAACAAAACAAAATAATATTGATTTCTTCTGGCCCATAAAAGTGATTTATTTGCATGAAATTGATTTCTAATTATTGCTTCAGTTTTCAAAAAAACCGAAACAAAGTAAATAATATTTTTAAGATATATTATATTTTCTTTGAAGCATCATAAAAGTAAATCAAATTGCACCACAATAACTACTATTTGCTTTATATTCCAAAAAGCACAAAACATATAAAATCTCGATTGTGAATAAAAAAATGCATGCAACAAACGTTGTTTGAAAATTGGCTAGAGGACGTACATATGGATTTCCAGTCCTTGACCAGTGCAATAATCGACAAAAAAAAGTGGAAAAGGGTCTAATCGGAATTTATCTTAAAATCTAATCGGAATCTTAAAAAAAATGCAATGCAAATGTTGCAAGTATCAACAAAACGACCTTGAAGGTCTTCTAACTGAAGCCTTTGGCGATTGAATGAACCAACATCGATTGAACCGACTTCTGAGGTATATTGAAAATATTCACTATAAGCAAAAATTAGCTATTGTTGGAACTGCTGATATACATAACATATTAAATTTAAGATATTTGAATTTAAACCTCGCTATATTGCATGTTATAAAAGACAATACCATTTGACGGTAGAAAGTATTGAACTATAGATTTGAAGAAAGCAAAATAAACAACTGTAATTAAACCATTCTCAACAAAAACCATGGCGTTTTGTGCACATTAGTTTTAGTCTATATCATGAGAGGAGTCTGAGAGCAAAAAAGGGAAAGAACGCGGTTTCTCACAAACCAATTCAACTGTTACACACAGTCTCCAATATCCAAAACAAACCAAATACCAACAAAACCAATAGCAGTAAGGCCAAACTACTATAGCAATAGGTATAATTATGATAGTAAATCTGAGAGAAGTCTAAGAGCAAACCAGAGAAAGAACGCGTACTCTCAGAAACCAATTCAACAATTGACTTGACTAATGAAGACTGCTTATTGTTACACACAGTCACCTATATCCAAAACAAACCAAATATTAGCAAATGGCCAAACTTCTATAACAAGAGGTATAATAGGTAGTAAATCCAGGAAGCTTCCCTTCATATTATCCTATGGCTAGCAGAACTGAGCACTGAGTACATCCATAAATAGACCACAATAAATATATCTGAGCATCGCTTCATGATCTTGCCACAACTCATATGCAGTGTCTCATATGCAGTAGATTTGGAGTTCTTAAAACGTGGACATAACCAATCTGGATAAACTGTTTATTTTTATTTTTGTGGTAATATCGAATTGTGTATGGTCATTACATTAGATTTTTTTTATTTAATTGTATCTTTACTTGAAATACTTTTACTTTTATTAAATTTTATTTGATTGAGACAAGAAAATATCTACAAGATCAACGTTTGATAATGATGTTTTAAATGTCGAAATTAATCACTTCAGTAATTTCTGTTAGGGATCTTTTTGTTATCATTTTAAAAATTTTTTTTTTACACAGCAAACAACTGTCCGATAGTAGCATTTTTGCTCAATTTCACGAGTGCTGTTTGCTATGGTCTTTTTCATAGTAGGATGTATTATCTACACATGGAGAATGTCAAGATCGTTTAAATCTTCTAAGTTTAGTTCATTTTATGTGCTATTAAATTTCCATAACATTTTGTTCACTAACCACGAGCAGTTACTAATTTAAGCTCGCAGGTGCTCACTGCATTTGTTACAGGAAGTTGCTGATTAGTATAAATTTAACTTCTAATACTAAATTTGATACTTATATGTATAAATACATGACTTTAAATTATACCGCTTTACTATATGCAAACATTTTCGTTCTAACTTTCAAGTGCTTAATTAGCATCTGTCGCTGTTGAAATGCTACTCATAAACCAACAGGATCTACATGCATCTTAGCTACGAACTGTAAAATAAACCCTCGTCATATGAACTTTTATCTGAAAAAGCGGAAGTCTTCAGTTATAAGTTAGTTTATTATATTTCACTAAAAACAAGAAAATTGCAATTTCAATTATTTTTTAATTAGTTAAAAACTAGTTATTTACAATGATTAATTTAGTTAATTCATACAAAATCAGTTTGTTGTAAATTATATGTAAATTTACATAAAAAGTAATTGAATATAAATTAAAAAGTAGTAGTACCCAATGGAGTGAAGCACTGTGTTCATAATTAATCCCTTCTGGTACTGAGTAGTCAACTTTTGATACATTAAAAAAACACTAGAGTATTACTAGTTAAAGATATTAAACGAATTTAGAAACTCTCGACCTAATATTCTTTGCCTGAGACGAATAATGTGACTACCTTGAAACAGATCAAATATTTTGTTTCTTGGTACAGACTCAACTTATTAAGATGATAACATAGGCCATCATAACTCGTCAGATACACATCAAAAGCCTCAGCTAAGGTTATACAGTTCACTGTAGTCATAAGGGCGCTTAATCTGGTGGCGATTTAGGGTGCTGGGTTCCTATACACCCATTTTAAACTTAACATTTCCTTTTTAGATGCTGTTCATTTTGCAATACTTGAAGGATATTCTTTCTAATATTGTTAATTATTTATTTTTGGGTGACCCAAATTCTAAACAGCAAGAAAATCGATGTTCTCGATGTTATTATTAGACACACTAAATCGGTGTCTATTTTATTCATTTCTGTCATTTAATAAACTAATTTTTACAAGTTCTGGCTGCATATTCCAATCAGATTGCACTCATGTGCAGTTTAACGTACCATTATCAAAGATTTTTATTAAATTTTATCTGACATCGACAATTATGCAGAAGCTACGACTGTCTTACTTGCAATTTGTGAAAATTTATTTTATAATATGGTATATCGGAATATGAGTAGTGCACTTCTATTTGAATCTCATTATTTTTATGTTAACATTAACGTACTTGAATACGTTCTTTGGTTTATTTGCATAGTATATCATTGAACATTAATAAAAGGAAACATTTATTATTTATAAAAACTTCTTAAACATAATAAAATATAATTATTGATTGCAGTTATAAAGTATTGGAAATATCACTTGACATTAATGGCAAAATATATCTACTTACATTAAAAAAATCTTGTCTGCATTGTTAGGTTAGATTATTACAGAAATTCTAAACCACAGTTAGATTTCTTAGCCAATTTATACAACTACATAATTGTATCTTAATTTCTTTTAACAAGTTTTTAGTCCCACTTAAATGCAATAAATTCAGCTATTTTTTGTCAAAATAAATAATTATAAAAGCATTTTTTATTATTAAATAATAATTTTCATATTTGTATTTTATTAATTTTTTATGTTAGAGTCACAATGGATGCAATACATATGTTTCTACGCCTCCTGTGCAGTTACAGCTTGCACGCCCCTTTTATGTATGTTAATTATTTACGAATGTTTTTGGGTGGACATAAACTTGCTTTTATTTAGCTAAACAAAATTTGAATTTTTTACTCACTGACTCTTATATATAAATATATACATATATTTATTGGAAATATTATAGAAAAATTACCAATCAAAAAAATTAGCAAACGTGCAAGTAGCGAAGACCAGCAGTCGTCACAGATATTCTTTGGTAAAAAAGACTTCCTTATATGCAGGTATGTCAATTATATATTTTGTTTTAAAATGAATAAAAGACATTAGTATAGTATATATATATGGTATATTTAGAATACCATGGCTTTGACTGTGGCTTCGGCAAAATGTCAAAGTTATTACAGAGATCTATAACAAATCAATTATTTACGATTTACTTGCAACATTTGACATATACATTGACATATAGTATATAATATGTGCTCTATAGATACATACCCACGTTTGGCAGTAATTTCATATAAGGCTTACAATATAACATATAGTCAGTATCAATTATAATTAATATGGTTGTACTCGAATTCGCAGAGTTTCTAAACAGTTGTAATTAATTAACTCAAAAACTGAGGCCGACATACCTACATGTATATATACATATATAATAAAAACAATAGACTTAATGTATATGATAGAAAACATAGATTAAATATATAGCATAAACAAATTTAATACAACTGAGAGATGAACTTATCAAATAAATGAAATAAATAGAGTAGATAGGCCAGATAGAATAGATGGAATATTTAGGGAACGCATAGAAGAGATAGAGAAAGGTGTGAAAAATATAATAATAAATAGAATAAGTAGAATCAGAACAATAAGTAGAATAAACATAGATACAAACACAAGCATAGATTAAATTGATAGAATCGATTATAAAGATTAAATAGTTAGAACAAATTGAACATATAAAACACTAGAGTATATAAAATGGTCAGAATTAATTAAACAGATCTTATAGATAGAGCAGTTGAAATATATAGAGAAAATAGAGTAAAAATAATGAAATAGTTAAAGTTGATAAAATAGTTAGATGTTAGTTCTAATATCAACACTTTTACTATTGTTCATTTTGATGTCCTCATGTTGTTAGAGGTAGACGAGCTATTCTAAATATTGTATTTTGCTAATACCTTAGATTATGTTTATTTTAAGCTAGACTTTATTTTTAAATTGATTTCAATTAAATTTTTATGCTAAAGAACATTTTTAATGTAAGATTCGATTACTGTAGTGAATAACATCTTACAGACTTGCAGCAAACCTGTGATTGCATAGATATCTTTATAGTTTTTTGGTTTGGATTTATGATATAGGTATAAGGTTAAGGTATATAAGATATATTAATAATGTTTAATTAAATTAGTACAAGAAATACGAAACTAAAAGGTCTTTGTTGTAGGAAGAAAATGTTGCATTTTGTTTATAAAAAGTTGTTTATTCGTTATGGCATGTTTATACTGTATGCCTTCTGTTTTGTGACCTTCTTTGAAAATCCTGCTGCAACTATAATTGCTGGATTCTCTTTACCAGTGATGAAAATTTCAAAATATTTATCTGTTAAATTTTTTTTAGTTTTCGTTTTGTTTATATCACCGCCAGCACTTGTGTCGCCTCACAATAAACGAATGCAGCTGGTAAATTGAAGTCTAAAGTGTGCTAAATCATAGCTAAGTGTGAAATTATGATTGCAATAGTGGACCCTCCAGCGAAACTACCAAGCGTCGTGAACTACTTGAGAAGCAATTTCGAGTCTCAATATTATGATGTGTTCACCCAAGCAGCAAAATTGCTGCAGATCATTTTATCTGATAAATGTGCATAGAAATTGCACTGAAGCACAATGAGGCAGTCGGAAGACAAATTTTTTTTAGTTATCTAATGGAAAAATGCATAAAATATTGAGTAAGATATGAAAATGCAATTTATGGGTTCAATGAGATAGAAAAATTATGTTAGACGTAGAGGAATGCAAGTAAGGGAGTTAAAAAATGAATCAACTATATTATTTAATAGAATACATAACCTTACACATTATAAACGTGTTAGTGTGTTCTCAAGAATTGGCAAAAGGGCGACTATCTCATGATTTAAGTGCTAAATCATGTGATCGTTTGATGAATAACTATAGCATTCTTGTCAAACCACCGAGTATTTTCTTCAATTTCATGATAAACTGAGTGAAACATTTTTAATAGTACTCTCTTCTTACACTATCGATTTACGAAGTATTTTCTCTTGCATCAGCATCATTAGGCTTTCCAATAGTTACCTTACTTCCCAACTAAATTGCACCCCAATTTATAACTAATTTGTGGTCGGATTGTATAGGATTGTATACTGTTATTCAAGCACAAAAGCGTTGTTTTATTTTGGATTTCGCTACATTCAGATTAACATAATGTTTCCACAATAAGCTATCACACATGTAAGATACTTAAATTAAAAATATACGAACACTGTGTAATTACAAAACATTAATGGAGAAGGAAGGGAAACTTTCTGGATTTTAATTAAAATAATTAATAATATATAATTGAATTTGTATATAGTACTTATCGCTCTGAGTTAAAAGTGGCAAAAAGATACTCCTACGGTTTTGAACCACATTTCAATTGTACTTACTTTTACCATGAAACCATGAACATATGGTATGTGTTAGTTCTCATTATCTCACTTAATGTTAGCAAAATAATTTATTAAGTAAGTTGCGACTGGGCGTTGCAACATGAAAACGTATTTAACTTTAAATTTACTCATTTGCTTATCAGATGAAAGGATCTGCTAAAGAGTGCCCAGTTTTATTACTCGATATTCATAACCCACTGTGCCGCCATATAAGCGGTCGTTTCTGCAGCACAAGTGCACAGCTACAGCTAAATGTAATGCAACTGCTGCAGTTTATCGCATGCGACTTCAACTTCAATTGCAACAATATTTTAACTTTCATTAGAAAAAAACGCGATTTCTTAAAAATAATATTTTTACATAAGCTGGCGACTTTTCCTTTTGCCTTATTTGGTGAGGAGTTTCGAAAAAATAATAAAAATCGCCACATGCCATATTTTGTGTTTTGTGTTGAATGCGTTTTAAGCACGGATTTATTAAAATTATTACATTGCATGCCACTTCGAATTATGCAAAATGCGATTTTATCGATTTTATCGTTTTTATTTATTTTCAAAAGCGCGAAATATTTCGTTTGATTTCATTAGTTTTGCATTTGATGTTATCGCAACATGTGAGCTGAGTTTTTACGTAAAACACTTGCAGTAACTAAATTTGCTGGAAGCCAAAGTGCAGACTACAAATTTTATTATTCTAAAATTATACATAAAACAATAATTTAATTTCAAATTTATCTTTTCTTTTTGGTATTGACTAAAATATATATAGCGTCCCGAATGACAAAATTTCGACTAGAACTAGATGCAAATTCAAACGATTATCACACAATAGTTACATTGCTGAGCAAATTGTACTGAAAGAATTGGAACCATTCCTTAAAAGGAAGCCCGTTTAAAAAAATTTGCTTCAGTCAGAATACATATTATTTGCATACGGAACTCTATCAAAATGGGAAAGCTGAAAGTTTGTATATGAAGAACCAACACCTTAACCCATTTCTACAAATGCATACAATATTCGGTGCTTTGTGGTATATTCATATGGCTTTAGATAACGCCTCAAAGATTTATAAACGCTTAAACACACATAAGTGTTTTGATTGAAGAACTGTTGAACAGTAACGCCCTCTGTAATAAACACATTACCACTACCTAAAGGCAACATGCAACAGGGTAACAGGATAATATTAAGGAAACATGCAATTCTAACAAAAATTTCTGTAAACTTTTCTAAATGTGAATATGCAACAAGTTGCTAGAATGAAATATGTTTATAAGCAATTGTTAAGATTAAATCAACACTTTGAGATGCAACAACAAACGTGTGCACATTTTCAACTGGTCAAATGTTGATAGTTACTTAGGACGTTTCGTTTATGTTGCTGCTAACAGAAGAAACTTCTGTTAAATTTTAACGTTAATACATCCCATTTGTGCATTGAACAAAAGTATTTAAAAGGCGTGGCTTTCAATTAAATAAATTTAATATTGATTTGTTGCATGTTCAGAGTTCATGTGAATTCTGCTATAAAGTTTATAATATAACTTAACACTTAAGGAGGATATTTCGAATACCATTTGGTATAAAAAGTCGATAATGTTAGAGTCAGTCATCATATTATAGCTATATAAAGTTTTTTACATTAAGTGCATTCTTATATCAAAGTACAATGTAGAGCACTATTAAAGTTTTAGGCAAAGACGTTTTTTTTAATTAAATAAAGTCATCGGTAATAAAACTGTTATTGCAGTATTTTTTTCGTTGTTGATAATTTAAGTATTTTTATTAAATCAGTTTCTACTTACCGTGCATTTTCTCGATGGAATTACTCTTGACCAACACTTTTTTCATAGTAAAAGCAATTCGCACATAGAGTAAATCAATGTATATGGTATGTAAGTGTCACCTGTCCCAATATACCATGCTATGAAAAGACTATCTTTAAACTGACAGTGCATTATATACAGAGTTCGCTACAAAAATTTTTTTGTTTCCTCAAACTCCGCTCAAAAGTTTGGAAAATATATATGGATTTGATATATACACCACTCCTACTACTATTAGTTGACATATGTAAACATTTCACCACAACTAAACATTAATTGGACACTAATCTAGACTAGGATATTTGCTGATATTTACCGTAGCCCAACCGTTGGCGATCAGAATCTAGGTGTGACATGGCGACGCTAGAAACGGCATGATTACTGATATTTAAGGCTGTTTGAAACTACAATCTTCTAAATCAAGCTTTTAGAAATGACTTAATAACAAAAATAGCATACAGACGGTGAAGTTTATTGTATTGTTTTAGGTATCGAACACTACGACTACTATAACAAATTCACTTCAGCGTTTTATGAACTATAATTTACAGATATATTGAATATATTGAAACACAAATATATTTACATCACAAAACTCAATATATATTTTTCAACTATGCTTGTGTCAGTGTAATTGGTTTCATTATTAAAATGTTCGAGACCATAAATTTGTTCCCAAATTTTATGATTTGCTTTAGGCTCAAATGTTTTCAATGATATTTGAACATGAATTGCCCACTGATTAGCTTTTATCAATAACCTGAGCGTTTAATAAAGTATTTAGTATCCCCAACATTAATGCAATTTATTACACATTTTTAAATGCCATAATTTACGGCATGACTCAGGCAGTGATTTCAAGTTCTCATCGATTGTCACAGCTCATATGAAAACTACAAAAGTGTGAATTTTATCTTGTAAATCATTTGGACTTATCCAAGTTTAGCGGAGTGCGATATATACATACTCTCTTGTCAATACAAGTATATGTATAAAATTTTAAAAATTTGAAAAGATTTAGATGGAAAAATTATTGCTTTCAAATTGATTTTAATGACTTTATGAATAAAATCGAACAAAAATGAATAAATTTGTCAATATGGGAACACACATAAGTCGAAGCTTCATTAATAATTTTAACTGCTTCGTTTTCAAGTTCACTTCCAGTGACTTTATCATATCCGGATGTCCGCATAATTTTCAATTTTATGTGTGCATCTATTGCGATAGATCTTACCTTAGTACTTATGGGATCGACATTAGAAGGAGAATTTCATTGTTTGTATAGGAAAAGCAGTAACATTAATTACAGAAGAGCTGCCTGTACAACTAATATGCCTTCCTTTTTCGATTTCGTATGTAAAGCGAGCGGCATGTAGGACTACACATAACTCAGCCGTAATGTCTCAAAGCATGGCAAGGTCGACTTTGGTTAGATCTCCTTCTTACTCTTATCTACGACAAAAGTGGTAAACTGTATGTTTTTGGATCAGACAGTTAATATAAAGTTCCACTCAGTTGCTTTCTTCTTTTAAAAAGAAAATTGATAAACCATCATTGACCTTGCAACAACGCTTGGAATTATTTGAAGTTAGATTCTTTGATGCGCTATTATTTTATCAGAAGAGGAATTGAATGTCTTATTATTTTATCAGTCTTAACAGTTTATCATTGTATGTATAATTGCATAATTTGTTTGATGAATGTTAAGAAATGTTAAGTTAAGTTCCCTTATGTATTTCATTTGGTTCGGTTGGTTAAGATTACAAATGCTCAAGTTGATTCCCAATAGTACTAAACCATAGTTCTTGATACCAAGTACCAAAAGCCTTCAGTTCCCGTTAACAGTAATTGTATTTCCATAAGTAATACCAAAACGAAATAATTTCTAAGTTCTAAATAAGTTTGCATTGCAAAAACTAAAAAATAATTTTGATTTAGAGAAATTGCTTAAATTAAAATGAATTCAATTTCTTTTTGTTTTTCATTAAATAAATTTAAAAAATTTTTTAACAAGAAAAGTTTTTTCTCACACAGTTTGTGTTAAAAGCCATAAATCTGAACTCTAATGAAAAAGAAAATTATAAAAAAAGGTGACTAGGCCTTTATCATTATTTTCTATCCTTAAAAGAACTTTAAATTTAAATCGACGAGCCTTTCCTGTTTCGACACCTCATAAATCAGTACAAATAAATCTATTTCTTGAGAAGTGTACAGGCGCAACTTTATAGGCAATGAATTCTTTAGAAATTTACATGATAACTTAATGCACTATTGCATATTTTACCTGGGAATTCGATTTCACTTTATTTTCTGCATAATTTAAAAGATCAGCACTTTTGATTTCAAATAATTACATTCTGACTGCAGTGATGTTCCTATGCTGATTTATCACCAATGTAAATGCCAAGCAATTTTGTTTTGATTGTAACTGATGTCGATTGAGAGATATTCTAAACTACGAAACAATCAATGACGGAGCAGTCTTCTCCTCACTTATGGTCTTATGGTCTTATTTTGCTTTGGAAGCTGTAGAACATGTTTTTTAAATTAAAAGTAATGATGCAACCTGTCTGTAAGTATTACTTTTCTGTGTAACCTCAGCATTCCTACAATAAAAGACGATTCAACATCTGTATGCCCTTAAATCAAGGTTGTGCCAACGTATTAAATTTACGCAGGATGACTATTGCAGCATAATTGCTAAATTTTAATTAAGAGTGTTGGGTAGTTGGGTAGTCAAATCAAATTGTCTTGCACATTAAGTGATTTTTTATATTGCAGATCTTTGTTCCAGCGTTTACAGGTATTAAACTACATTAACGCTTTCCAGTCTTAATTGCGTTACCACATAATTACGAATACATGCTTGATTAGTAGGCATAGCGAAAATCATTAAAATCCCATGACTTCTACTTCTTGTTGCAACCAACCTTAATGAGTGCAACATTATTATCTTCTCTTCATGCATTTACTTTATCTACAGTTCATTGCAGACCCTTTTGATGTGCCAAATTATCGCAATACAACTTTTGTTTTTGGTGAGTTTGTAGTTGCTAAATAATTAGGAGCAAATATGGCTTTATTAGAATTTCATAAAATTCTAAAAATTAGTAAATTAAACATCATCTTAATTAACACTTTTGATTTATCTAATGGTTATAGTCTTGTTTTCAGATGATTTGTTCACATGTATCCATTGATAAATCTTGATCTGTTGTAGATATTTTGCGTTGTTGCTGAAAAGGAGTCAGTTTATATTATGATGGTTTATTAACGAACATATTCAATTAAAGAAAATTTAAACTGGTTATCCTTTTGCTTGATTTTATAGCAGTAAATGCTAATTTTTATTAAAACGATAGTCGGCAGCTAAATAAAAAAACAATTTTACTTACAAAGTAGGTAAAATGAGCAGAACTCAAATGCATTTAATGGCCCATAACAATTAGCAACTAGAAGGTCTTCGCTGTTACATTACAATATTTTCTTATGAGATATATGAATATATGACAAAGTGAATGAAATATTAATAAAATGCATTGAAATATTGAATGAGGTAATAAGAAAAATTTTAAATGTTACGACTTGAAGGAATAAACTTTATAATAAGAAAATGTTATGAAAGACGAACACGCTCTGCTTTGCAACATGCTGTCGTGTAAAGCAACATTATTTTTATTGGCAACATTGCATGTTGACGTAATGTATTTTTAGCTTATTAAGTCGGTTCTTCTTTCTTGAGATCAAGGTAAATATAAGTTGTTTCTAAGGAAGCATATGACTTACATCAACAGAAGTTGAAATTTATCGACATGTCAAAATTTATGCTGTTGTAGCTTCAAATGCCTTCGCATCGGCAGATACTTAGTTAACAGTTTTAAATACTGCAGGCAAAATTCTTTAATCAGAGTTATTATTATTAGTGATTGCCGTGAGATTTTCTAATTTTATTTTATAACTATTAAGAATGTACTTTAATATATAACAGATTTCTTAAAAAATTAGTTAAAAGGTAAGAAAATTGAACTACTTTCTATCAAGGTTTGGTCAGATCCTTAGCGATACCAGTTAAAGGCACATGTGAGCAAGTCACAATAGTTAGCTTCAACGTGTTCACAATGAAGTCAATTTCTTCTAGAGCAATAAACATACTCATATGTGCAATTTCTATTCGTATGTTGTATTATTTGTGATTGCTTATAGATCACGGTTGGCACTCCTTAAATTGTTGCCAAGGATAGTTGTGACAGATTTACACAATGAAAATCATTGTAGAAGCTAAGCCAGTTAACAATTATATGCTCAAGCAGCAAATTTGTTTTTATTGCTGCCTGCCATTCTTCAATGTTAGTAATATTCCAATATCGAAACCCAGCAACTTTTATTTGACTGAATTTTTATTAAATTTCTATATTAAGCCTTAAAAACTGCATAAATGTCGGGGAGTTAACTCGACGGGATGATGTACATATCCTTCAAATAGATATCTGCTTTTATGCTATCTCTGTGTCACCTTCAAAGATATACTAACTCTAAACTGATATATATCGAAGATACCGAATTCTAGGTTTTCATGTAGACAATGTAGTTCCACATTTAAAATTAGTGTTGTGTAGTAGTCTGTAGTCTCTCTGTTGTTGATCTCTTATCCACTTTAACCATTCCATGATTACTCTATTGGTTTTATCATACATTGTAGGCTGTCCCCACAATTAGCCGACTTTCACATCTTAGACACCAGTAATATGACAACAATTTTGACGTTCAATTCTTTTCGAGCCACTTAAAAACATCCTAAGTGACTCAGGATTTTAAATAAGTTGGTGGCACTAACTCCTAAAGTTACTTAATATTGGATACCTGGAGATAAAGTGTCTTAAATGTGAGAATTAAGTTAAGAATTAAGATTTAATCAAGAATTAAGTTCATATTCTCTAAATAATAGAGTTACTTTACAACATGCTTATAGTATTCCTATAGATTCTGAGTTAGTTTTAATCAAATTTGATATAATTTATTTCCTTAATTATATTATTTCACCAAATAGGTACTACAACCTAAGAATATTCGAATCATGCAAACTTAATGGTTTGTTACCTCCTTCGAGATATCTAAAAAATTCATTTCAGTAACAGAGCTTTTCTTGACCTGCTCTTAGACAAAAAAGTTTTCAGAATTTTCAATATAACGAATTCAGTTAAATAATTGTTGTAAAATTATGTACTCCCCTAAGTGCGGTTTGATTAGAACTTTAGTATGATTGATACTTGTAATTTTCTGTTCAACGTCTTCCCATCGGTTTATGTTGAAGTTTTTAAGTAAAACGAATCATAAGAAACGTTAAGATCTGAGTTCATTTAGGTAATGTAGAAGTGATTTCTTACTGATAGAATAGTAGAACATTATAAAGCAAAAGAGATAAATGTTTCAGAAACGACCGTAATACCAAATATTAAAGTAAGTTTATTTGATTAAAGGTTTCATAAATGCAAGAGAACTACTTCAGTTAATTGGTTGGATACTCATACCTTTACTTTCCTATGCTTTATATGGCTCTATTATCTTAACAGTGCAATCTATCTCAATTAAGTGTTGAAAATTGTTCATTGCAGAAAAGGAAAACAGTGAATATGGGACGAATAGATCGGTATTGAATTGCGATTCCATAGCTACTAAGAATAGATTTTTAATCAAATTTAAATAGTATTTCACATGAAGAAACTATATGTATTGATTAAACATTCTCAAGTAGTTGTGAAACATAAATATTTAAATTAAACGTTGCATGCTTAAAAGTAATCAAGGAAATCAATGAAGAAAAGCCGCAAAGGCTTTACTGGCAACAAAAAATGTTTGTCAAAATTTGATTTACGACATTTTTGGTGAACTCTTGTGTAGAGAAAAAAGTATTTGTGTAGTGTCAGCGACTATCAAAGTCCAAAGCTGATGGTTAAAATTTAGTTAAGCAACTCAATAAGTCAAAGAAAACACGGACTAAGTGAGTGCAGCAGTCGTAAGTTGCTAGAAAATTTATTTACCACTTTTTCGTTAATAATGTTGCTTACACGCTATGTTGTGCCAAATTTGTAGTCTTTAACAATTTTTCATAGGTGTTGCAAGTGGGCGTCACTACAAATATTGCACAAGGTTTTGAGTAAAATTTTAATTTCGCAATTGAGTAAAAATACTGTCTACATGCAAATTTAAATTAAATATTTTCCTGTATAAAAATTTAGTTAAAATAATTTTTATATGTCCAAATATAAAAACATATACCATTTTATAAAAAAAATGCCGCAAAAACATGTTGCGTGCGTAAATATACTACACATGTTGCATCACGGAACACTTAATAGGTATGAATCAGAATATGAATTTCTTTAAGTTTTTTAAGTTTCGATTACGAAATTAGATATATTAAAATAATTTCATTTATTTGCTACAATCGGAAAGAACTCTCAAGAAACTCAGCATTGATGATGTAGAATAATTTGTGTTCCAAATCATAAATGATCATATTTTAGTCATCTCCATTCTAAGTTCTTGCTATACAAAAAAAAATTAATATTTTTTAACCACGGTTTCATTGTTTAAAGAAGAATAGATGAAATCTAATTTGTCTTGGATCTGTTGTTGTGCCTTATTAAAACATGGAGAAAATATACACCAGAAGGCACTGAAATTAAGCAGACTGGCAAGACCCTTTAGGCTAGAATGCAAAGGGATTTAAATATAAGACATTACCTCCCAATCAAGATCGGTAGAATAATTTATTAAAATGACGTCTTAACAGTAATTGAATTAAAATTAGCTAAATATAATTGAGAAAATGATGCTAAAGCACCTTTACCTTGAAGAACTAATTTCAATACTTAAAAAAACATTTAAAATTTCTATATGTTTCTTAGTAAGACAACTACAAATAATTGTAAGAGATATTACATGCTTAATATATATCTTTTTAACTTAAGACGCATAATTTGATATTTATAATAAAATGTATGTATACAACATGTGTTATTACAAATTAGTTATTTGATAAAATAACTGAGATTTGTAAAAGTTTTTTCTTATTACATTAAAACTCTAATGTTCGGTCATTTGTGCCACAATTTGTTGCAATTATCGGTTCTTAAATTGTGTTTACATTAAAGAAAATGTTAGCAATTCTAGTTGACAAAACGAACTTATCGCGTCTGTAAGTTCACGTTAACATGCAGGTAACAAAGTAGAACCAGGCACAATATTATATGTTGTCCATCGTATAGCTGCGATATGTTGCTAAAGTTAAAAATGTTGCCAGCAGTTAGTCATACTTGTGTTCAAACAGTGATTGCACGTAGGAAGTGTGGTTGAGTTTATTAGAAATTACCGCAAAATAATATTTATAAGTGTTAAGCTCTGTACTTACCAAAACTCTATCCGAAGAGAGAAAAATGTAAAATATATAGTATTTCAGTTAGTAGAGCTTAGTTTGAACTCGCCTCATGTGTACATGCAACAGTCAATTTATGAAGTAAATTAAATTAGTGCGTTTCCTTCATTTCATTCTATGCCAAGTCTTGCACTAAACAAAACTCACATTTTTACCGATTCTCAGAGTTTACCGTCAACGCCCAACCACAAATGTTAAATGGCTTTAATGAATCTCAGTAATCATTTACCTTAGCGGTTGCAGTATAAAGTCACGGCCTAAGTAAGTGCGGCAACAATTAATAAAAGGTCTTTTCTTAACACATAAGCATTCTGCACTTATGAAATGCAATTTTATTTTTTTTAATACGTTAAACATGTTGCTAAGTTTTATGGTACAAAATACTAACAAAGTAAAAAAAATATATCGCATTATTTAACCTATTTTTAATAGTTTAAACTATATAAGAAAAAAGTACAAGAAAAAAGTTTGAGTATACAAACCCTGAGATCATTCCACGGCGCAACAGCGAAGTTCAGCTTGATAGGTTAGTAAAGTCACAATTATCTCAGCTATTATAATGTTACAATTAAGTGTCAACACCTACTGCGATATTAGATTTGCCTCTTCCATTAAACATTGCTAAAGTTAATTTTTTTCTTTCTCATTATATATTCATTATAGAATAAAGTGGTTATATTGAAATTAAATTAGAGCTGTTAATAATCTATTTTAGAGGCAAATGAAGATGTCTTTTACAGTTGCAGATAAATGCTTAAGACGATTTAAATATAATTTATGCATTATTTCTACAGGCAATTAAAATTGTTGATATATACAATAAAATTATTATAATCAGATCCACAAATATGTAGGAATCGAAACTGCTTACAACAAATAATTAAAAACTTAAAAGAATAATGGCAAAAATCACTGATGACAGGTTTATGTTAATGTTATTGGCAGAATTAATGTTAATGTTAATGTAAATGATCTGCGAAAGCTTAATGTTAATAAACAGAATCGTACAACTCATGCTGATGCTGATGACGTTGTCAATAAACTGAGTTTTATCGACAATTTGCTTTTTGTAAATTGGACAACATAAATTTTTACATTCATAAAAATGTCAATAACAACGTGTTTTGTTGCTCATAAATTTGATTATGTTGCAGCAACAAATTATTGCTCCCATAAACTTGTTGCAATTTGTTTCGCCAATAGTTTAAACAATTTTGTTTCTGTTGAAATTGGAATTTGAAACAAGATAAGTGCATTCCATAAATTTTTCTCCTAATGCACTTTTGACGATAACATAAAATATTTATGTACAAAATATCGGTATTGCCACAATAATTGTTATTGCTTTGATGATAGATGATTTCACTTCTATTCAGCATTCTTCGTTTGTTATAATTTTTATCAAAATCGATTGCAATTTAAATTTTCTGATTAATATTTAGATTAAGTTATTCGGAATCCATGTCTTCTCAGTAATATATCCACGTCCTCTCAGTAATAATAGTGTCTTAAATAGTTAAATCATTTCTAGCTGCAACTTCTTATTTTAAAAGGACAGATATCACAACATTTTAATTGAACTATTTTAATTGAACTATTTTAATTGAACTATTTCATAAAATTATTCTTGCTGAAGTGTTTGTTCACTTAAATGCCCACTGGGTCCTCTAGTTGTGCCGAATGGTTAATTTTTCTTACTTAAAAATATATAATAGACCCAGATAAAATTAAAGATATGTTATATTTTTTTTTATTAATATATTACTTTCTGACTAAGTAAGTAAAACTAATTATACATAATATAATACTTTCTGACTACATACAACTAATTATAATTTACACTTTCCTTTCACTGATGGTATTTCAAAAATCTCTTAACTAAAAATGTTAACAACATTTACTGTTGTAAAGTAACTAACTGAAGCATTTTACATGATTTAAAGAAAAAGGAGTAAATGAAGCTATCAAATAAATAGAAATTATTTTACCTGCGGTTACAGCTTGCAAATTGGCTACTTTAAAATAGTTTCTCAATAGTGATACATCACAAGTAGTAGAACTGCTACTGAAGATAATTTCAATAGCAAATAAACATACTTCAGTTTTCGGTGCGGATCTTCATTAATTAACTATTAGTGCAAATAATTTATTGAACTTAAATAGATAGTATTAACAAATTAAAATTGTTTTAAACTTTTTTATACAAATCCTTTTGAATTTTCACTTTAATATTCAACTAATATATTTTTTAATTAACTTAGTAATATGCGAATAATAAAGACTTAAAATTTGTCCGCATCAGTTATGTTTCATAAATACATCAACAGATAAAAAGAAATTTAATAATAAATCGACTCTTAATATATTGTAAAGAATTTCAAACTCCACGTTATTTAAATTTGTTTCGATTTCCATATGTAAATAGAAATGTGTGCAAAAAGTGCTACAATGCAACATAAATTAGCTGCCAATTAGCGCTATGGAAATGTA
The DNA here is from genome assembly GCF_002237135.1 of Teleopsis dalmanni. Lineage (NCBI taxonomy): Eukaryota > Metazoa > Arthropoda > Insecta > Diptera > Diopsidae > Teleopsis > Teleopsis dalmanni. Next base: position 167,272,943 of record NC_051847.1, read on the forward strand.
ATTTAACATCTAAGAATCTTAAAAATTTGCGTTCAGAGATAATTTTAGTAAGTTAATTTTAGTAAATTATTTTAGAAATTAGTAGTACCTAACAGATTTTGTGCTGTAGTGAAGTGTACTTGCAAATTTGCTCATTTATACCTTTACTATTTACTATTTTAAGCACTTTATTCTTACTGGGTTATAACTAAAAATAAATTGAACTGACTTAACTTCCAAATAGAACGCTTTAATTTAAAACCACTTAAAAACCGATTATCGGCACACTTTTCCATCTGACAAATTTGCTGAAGTATTTGAAGTTTTATTTTAAAAATGAAAAAGATAGCAACTAACCTTCCTCCAAACTAAGAATAGTAGTTGTCAAAATATGAAGAATTCCTACTACACTCCGATTTTTGTTGCACTTAATATTTTTCCAAGTCTTAAATGTCAAGCATCGTTTTGCAAATTGCTCGAAACTGATTCTGTCTTGTGAATTTGCATATGAGGAGGAATAAATCAGACAGTGACTTCAAGGTTGCCATGGAATTTGTCTTGCTTCGGCAGCATATATCACAAATTGTAGAAGGCGTCTTATCTCGACACTTAAACTGTTCTAAGTTTTTAACTACTAGTACTTATAATAAAAATAATAAAATAACAGTAAGAAAAATTAACACCAAAACCTTCACGACGATTAAGAATACTTGAAAGTAATTAACATTAGCTTTGCTTGACAACATTGGCCAATGCGAGCTATTACAGTATAGCAGCAAATACAGTATTTGCAACATGAAAAGTAAGGTGCATAACACATGAACAGCAAATGTAAGTCACAATAACTATTGCACACAACATCTGCAACATAAAAAAAACAAACTAAAATCCATGAAGGTACACATGAATTATTTACGGATGAGGCATTATTAAATTAGTCCTACCATTGAAGAGCTGCAGAGACGGTAAAATAACTTTTCACAATTCTATCGATCAGTAGAACTTCAAGAACTGTTTCTTGTTTTACAAATTGTGATCTTAACTTCTAATAAAGCTACCATAAAGAAGAAATATGATATGGCAATATGAACATCTATTGTATCCCCTATTGGACTTAAGTTGATTCACGAGCCCTTATCTTTTCGATAAATGGTAGTATGTGTCCTACTCTACGAAGTTTTAATACATCAGGAATTGTTCAGTTTCCACCTAAAATCTATTTGTTTCTGCATGAACGCAGGGCAGTTTCCTAATATGAACTTCAAGACTTCAAGGTCTTTAAGGTTATTTGGATAGTGACTTAACCAGATTTGAATTCTGGGCCACAGAAAAGAGTGGCCTTTATTTTAAGTTAGAAATAATTTGTGCAAAAAATCACATAACGTCTGTCTTACAAGTTGTTTTTTACAGTCAGTTCCTGTAAGCAGTTCAGTATATGCATGATAGGTTCATGTAAGATACAGATTTATGTTGAATATATGTTAATCGTCAACTTTTTGCTGATCAATAGTTAACAGTTAAGAGCTAAATGAATACAATATAAAATCATTCATCACAAAAGACTTAAGTTTCGAACTTACAACCGAAAATCCCATGCGTATTCGTCACTTGTGTTTATATGCCTTGCCAAAGCTTGAGGTAGGCTTTCTTTCTTTCTAGTTTACGACATAATTTTTCGATTTTATGTTATGCAAATTACGTGAAATAAACTTGTCCCTGCATACGAATTGCATTTGAATAAAATATTATTTTTATGATTATAATAAGTCCTGCATTTTAAGTGCATGCCTCTTCATTGTCAACGCCACATCAATTATGACTCTAATAAAATAGCAAATGACAAGTCGAACACGGTACGTTAAGCCGGCCACAAATGTGCCCCTCGAAGTACATCAGCAGACCGGACCTAGCTGATTTACTGTCACCAGTCTTCACTTTTCTCCTTTTCGAGCACAGTTCAGTGAGCTGCAACTAAATGCGTACGCGCTTGTAAGGCACATTCTCTTACAAATTGGTAATCCGACACCGCAATCCGACACAGACCGCATGAAACATGAAAGCAAAAAACATGAAATTCCGGAATCCGCTGCACTCAACTTACAAAAGAACGAGAAAGGAGGCAAATCTGATATAATGAAGTTAAACTGAAGTAACGAGTAATAGGATTAGAAATTTGAAATGTGACTTATACGCGTAGAATTACAAAAGCTGCACTCATAAGAGCAAATTGTGGCATAAACAGCAGCGCTTAAACATTTTTGCTGCAATCAACTTGACAGTGATGTTGCTTCGCATGAAGAATGAGACTTGAACTTTTCAAATATTCCCGCTGGTAGGTAGTAGAGAGTAGCGAGCCTTTGAGGTTGGGAACCAATATGTAGATAGTCCGCATACTTAAAAATTAACTTAAACGATTGTGTAAATTATATACTTCTATTTTACGAGAATTGTTTAATGTTGAAATAATTTTCTGCTAACATTAATTTGAGCAATATAATGAAGGCGGATTTCCTTTCGACAAATGTACGATTTCTAATCTTGAAACAAATTACTTGACAAATCATTTCAAAACTTTTAATTTTGATGACAAAATAACTTTGCAGTGGTGCAATATCCTTGTGTTTCTAGCTATCATAAATAAGTCTTACAGTTTTCATGCCTCTAAAATATTCCTAAATATTGTATTTTCAACATACAATTCACGTGCTGCAAACATTCAACAACTATGTTGCAAGCATGGAAACAAAATCAGCGACGTGTTCTTAGTTGCATGTAAGTGAACCAAAACATTAAGCAACACATGCCAAACAAGCAATGTTCTAAGAAGAATAAATGTTTTAAATATTGGCGACATGCAATCCCATCAAATCCTGTGGACATAATCTTGTAGGCCTCACATCCGCAAGAATAATTTCGAAATTATTTATCGATTTCGAATGAATATTGTGAGGCAACACGAGATTCTTGTCGTTACAGCAAATAACATAAGCAGCATGAAGTACGAGTACTCGTACATGGAACAATTGTAGCAATGCTTATCGCTGGATATTTCTGTTTCATTAGGAAGCGAAGGTTGTTAGTCACGCCAAAATAAACAAGAGTGAATAGTCTTGGAGCACATGAGCTCCATGTGTTGTTGGCTATGAAAGGCCACACACTGAACTGCGTCAACTTGTGTTGCACATTTGTTCTCATGTTGCCAGTCATGCGATCCGATATTTCCACACGTAAGAAACTTATAAGAAATATTTTCGAATACTTTAAGTCTAATATTTAAATCATTAGAAAGAAACTTCACATATTCGATAAGTAATAAAAACAATGAAATTTTCCTTTTAATTTATTTATATGCATTTCGTATAAATATTTAGCTTTTTTTGTCGATAAAACATTGGATGCTTCAAACAATTGGAAAACTAGCACGCGTAGTAAGTCCTGCATAATTTTCATGTCGTGGGAAATTTATATATCCATTCATACCCCATTGTTTTCCCCATGAGTTTTTCACAATCCAATAGTCTTCTTCAGTTGTATTATCTCTACCATATCCTACAATCAACATTCCATGATTCAAACTCTTTGGATCGCATAAATCATCTCTAAATACGCCACGTTTATAAAATTGAAATTTAAAACATTTGGTATTTATTGCAACAGTGACTGGACCAACAGTGGCTACTGCTATACCAATAGCCTCCTCATTTCCTTGTTCAATGCGTATATAACCCTGACAAGTTCCACCCAACATGTCTGCATTGTAAGCACAATGATCCTGTTGCATAGCTAAATATGGATACGTCTGTTCTGTGTTAATACCACCATTATTTTGTACGTAAAGAAAAGCTTGTTCCTTATTACCGCCATGACATCCGTTACCAATATATTCAGTCGGTACAACACAGTCTATTAAGTTTTGTTCCGAAAATTCGACAAGATTGCCAGTTTTGAGAAAATTATGTGACTCTAGAGCACCAGTTGCTGCAAATGCCCAACAGGAACCACATTTATCTGCGGAATGAAATCTTTTTTATTTTTCCAATATATTTTTTTTTAATATTATACTTACTTTGTTTCTTGACTGGTGTTACAGCGCCTAATTCACGCCAGTCAATACTCAAAGGCAGATTCTTGTTTAACGGTGGATTATAGAGAAAGCCGCGTTCAATATCTCTGTTAAAAAAGAAAACACAGTGAATTACGTTATTAAAAACGTTGCAAAGGTTTTGGTTTTATATAATAGATAAAATATCATAAGAATAAAAAAATTTTCAATTGTTTGAATAAAATAATAATTCCTAAGAACTTAATTTATTAACAAAATTTTTATGCAACTTATTCATGCTATTCTCAAATGTTGTTAACTTTTGTTTAACCTGCCAGTCTAAGAATAAACATCCATTTAAGGTCTGAAGTCCTCCTGATTTGTTCAACAAAACTCAACTACTCTCGTATTAAAAGCCTATTCGGCACATCTATAATTCAAATTTTTCAATTACTCACCTACTAGTGTACTCTAAATGACCATTCATAAATCCTTGAAATTCCTTCGCAGACCAATCAGCATATTCATTGGTTTCTAATTCAAAGGTCGAAATTCCTTGAGTGAAATTCAAATTGTGTTCAGTTATCAATTTTAAATTCTCAATAAATATCTCAAGTCTCCTTTTGAATTCCTCAGCAGTATCGTAGATTTTATTGTACTTTTTCTACAACGAGAATGAGTCAGGCACTTCCAGTTCCCAATAAATTTCAACTTACCATGAAATCCCTGAATATGTCTTCATTATTAAGTGAAGCAGCTATGTTAAAGTCTATTAAGTTGCAGAACAACGCTATTAAAAGTATTTGGTAGTATTTCATAATTTTTTGTTATCAGAGCTTAACCACAGTCGATAGCAGAACTAAGACTGTTTTCTTCAAAAAATTGTTTGATTATAGATGCATATAAAAAGTCTTAAAAATTTCTCCATATTCCAGTTTATTCCATAGTTTAAGCTAACTTCACTTTTTTTAATGTACTTAAGTATACTCTCCAAGTCAGTGAACTTTCTTCCATTGCCAAACAAGTTTAAGTATTTGTTTTTGCTATCGATTGTATCTTGTCTGATAAAAATTTAAATCAATATTTGTTGAATTTTAACCATCACAGCATCGCAGCATTATAGTTAGAAACATTTTGTAAATATTTGTTGTAAATATGTATATTAATTGAATTTTAAAACACTGACGACAACAATACTAGAAATGTTTTCTTCAAAAATTTGTATAGACGCTTTGTAAAAACTTTTTCTGTGAATATAATGCTCCCTTTTATTTACTTTTTATTTTATTTTATATTTATTTTACATTATACTTGTAGTTTACTTAACATAACTTCACTAAAGTCAACTTAGTGAACTTAGAGCAATGTACATAAAAAGTAACATCCTAAAGTCTGCTACTCTATTTATTGACAACTAAAAATATATTGAGTTGATATTAAAACTTAATTTAATTTGCATATCAATTTTGGGAATCAATAGAAACAATATTTTTAATTGCCACAGTTCCCGCACATTTAGTTGCAGTTTTTGCCATATGAAATTAAAAGTCTGGTTATTTCAATTGTAGTGTTCCTTGAGACAGCAGAAGCTGTAGATCAGATATATTGAGTAAACACATTCAATTTAAATAAATGAATCGATCGCTTGTTTGTGATAACAAAAACAACCTTCAATTGCAATGCTGAGGATCGTTTAATGAAATTATAACATGTCTCTAGCTAAGCTATAAAGACTAGCATGGACATAATCTATGTGGATTCATTGAACTTATACTTATTCAAATAATTTATTTTCCTGCATACGCTTAGGTTTGAAATATTAATCTCAATTCTCTTAATTATATTGTCCGAAACACGTTATAGTATGACACTAATATTGATAATAATATCTGGTTCATTACTGCACTTTAATAAGGTGAATTAACATAATGTTATATGTTTTAGTTGTAATTCTAAATTGAAAATATAAAATTATTTGACTAAAAGTAAAAGTTTAAAAGAACTAAAAGTAAAAAATGAATTGTTGTTTAAAATTATAAACTTATTCCAACTGCATATATGTGGGAATTGTATTTAATGCAAGTTCACTACGAAATAAAGGATGTTAGAAAAGTATCAAGCAGAAAAGTATTGAGCACCCACTCAATAGTTGGTAGTTTGGAGTTAATTAAAATCCAGCGTTACACGATAGAAGAACTTGTCTTCTTTGTTAAACAATATTTTAAAAATATGGAAACTCTGACCGCCACAGTTCAAAAATTTCCTATAAAATATTATCGAGAGTAATTAAAAAATTAAATACAGTTAAACTGTTACAATTGGTGATTTTAAACACACTAGACTCCAAAAACTAGACATTCAGATGTCACTATCGAACCAGTGCGCGAGACTCTTCATAAAAGTCCAGAACATTAAGTCGGCGTTGTTGACAAACACATCCGTATTTCAGTCTTGAAATAATAAAACCAAAGATTTTCTAATTAAATACATATGTATATATAAATATATTTGCAAGAGGATACTTCAGAAGAACTTCAAGTTGACAAGTAATGGAATCACTTTAATTATATATATGACATAAATTAGATTTGATGAAAGTGTCTATCCATTAAAGTTCATTTCAAAATTAAATTAATAAATGCTGTAAGTTCTGCTCATATTCACTAAACTGCAATGTTGCTATAAAGTACTTTCATGGCTGTCAAATTTCTGTTAATATACGCGCAAATAATATATAAATATTAGTATTAGTATAAGCTGAATAATAAATAAAATAGAACGATAATAAAATTAAAGGAAGCAATAAAGTTATACTTCGATGCAAACTAACTCTCCAAAGTCAGTTTCCAATAGTTTGACTCACTTTGCTCCGCGGTTAAGTTTTTACTTTCTTGCTTTTATGAAACAAAATTCCAGTTCCTGTTTTCAAGCCCACTTTTACGTTAACCTCTATAGGATTATTGAATAATTGACATTTACTTTTGGTTCGATCTGTGAAACTGAAGTCTTTAGATTACAAAATCAGACATTGAACATGTGCCATTTGGCAAACAAAAATTGTGTAGGCTGGCAAGTCTGAAATCCTTTTGAGAATTTACATGTCTCACATTGGCTTTCATGCCGAGCCGCACTTGTCTGTTGACCACATGGAAACATTAATGACAGCAAAATAACTGAAATAGTCCCACAGATTCATTTTACATTCATTAGAAGATTAAAGGCAACGGCCGGAATATCCACACCAAACGCAAGTGACTTTACAAGACAAGCATCCAACGCAAAAGCCTTATTTTATTTAATTGCTCAATGCTTTAAGTATCTTTAAAGACTTTAAATGAAAGGTTAAAGACATTAGGGCATTCAGTACTGCAAATCGTTGAGTTTTAAAAATTTAAAGGACTTTTTTCAAATATAGCTTTCCTAAAAGACTCTTTTATGTACTGACTTATCGGGATGAGAACATCAAAAACATAGTGACAATTTGATAATTCAAAAGTATCTATACTTAGAATGAATTGAAAGCAACTATTTAACTAAATGACTTTACTAAATAAATTTAATGCACAAATGTTATTTGGAGCATTTCAATTATTTTTAGAGCAATTTCAAATATATACTCATATAGTGCACTTATTCGAGTTGGATTAAAGTAATGTGTGGCCTGGTTTGAATGCATGAGGTTTACTGCCAACCAATGAATGTTGAAAGCTCGCAAATGTGAACGCATAAAAATGCAGTTTTCGTTTTCAAATTAAGTCAATATATGCACATAAAAGATTAAAATTATGTACAAGATAAATCGAATGTATGAGTTTAGCTATTTGGATCTGTGACATACTATATACTCGTAAATGCATTAATGCGCATTCAGTGATCAAATTAAGCCATATCGAAACCATGTTTAATGTACGCCCAGATAATTGCAAATCAGCACAAAATTTCAAAAATTTCCTTTTAGTCAAAAATGAATAAAATGAGTAAAATAAAATTTAAATTCTCAATATCCATATCATGACATAAATCAACAACTTATGACATTTTTCAGATACAAAAGCAGATCTTAAAATTGGTAGGAAAATGTTAGTAAAACATGAGCCAAATGTGTCTGCAACATGTAGTGGCGGCAACATTTGTTGGCGGATAAAAATCTTGTTTATTGCATAAATATTTTTGTCGTTAGATATTTTTTGAGATTAATGCGTTTTTCTAAGGCAAATGAATGAATATTAATTTTATTTTTGGACTATTATAATGTGTATTGTAGAAATATAATTTTTTTTTATTTAATGAAGTAATATTATATCATATTACTATACTCGTATATTTAAAAGTAATTGCATTGTGGTCATAATTTGCGTATAAACCGCAAATTAATTAATAGTAGTACTTAACATGCAGAAGTATTTCAATAAAATCCAAGCACAGCTACACTTAGTCTGTTGTATTGAGATTTAATCGCGCTATCTATATGTTAAACTTCGGTGATGTAAGCCTTGAAACCAACCTGACGGAGTTACCATTTTTTAAAATCTGTCAGAAGTTATCATATTAATTCCTTTTTTATCCTTTGAGAATAATGCGTTCTGAAAGGGACGCCTACATACAGTGTGTCATCCCTAGTAACACATCAGGTCATTATTTACGCTTGAGAGCATTAGTTTTAAAGCCTTTTAAAGTTTGGTACAACCTAACATAATATAAGCACTATGTAGCTCTAGTAATAAATGTAAGTACTACTCAATTTACTCTTATTTGCTTATCTATTATAGTAGTGGTCAAGTTTGCAGTCATGTGTCCACCTATTGCATTAAATGTCTATAGCAGAATATATTACCATGAACTTATCACATACTCTAGGCGACATGAGTTACCTTAAAAAAATATGGTTATCAGCCTTTATAGAAATCCATGCTGCAACCACTTAAGATATAGAGCTTGCGAGTGGCCAAATCGACACAATTGATCTTATAAGCTGTTGCTTTTGTACATCAAGAAGGGCTGTTCAATTATGTTGAATACTTTCAGTGCACGATCATTAATGTATTTTTTGACTGAATCGACTCTCTGATTATACTATATGTAATACTAAACTAATGGTTGTTAACTTTGTTTGGTTAAAAGTCTTGTGAAAATATTTTTCCCTCCTATATATGTTTATAGGTATATGTCGTGGTTAAATTCGTACACATATGCGATTACATTAATTGCTTTTGATTGAATTTTCATCTTAAATTTATTTATCAAATTAACTAATATTAAATCGTGCAATAAACCAGCTGCAAGCTGCGCTCCTTTCAACTAAAAACATTGGACACTAGACACTGGACACATACGAGTAGGAATGCTCCCTCTTTTGTACATTTACTCGATTTATCTTGACTTCAGTTATAATCAATTTTATTAAGCGTTGGTGGCAAATCGTTTACGGACTTCTAAAACAAATTTTTATTATTTCTCATTTTTATTTTTCTAAAATGCATTTATTTGCCAGTAAATGCTCAAGAGCTTCAAGAGCCTGAGCTTCAATTGCATTGAAAGCGTGATCAATTTATTATGTTTTTATCTTATCTTGTTTTCAATAATGCCGATCGCACTCATTTCTACAATAATTAATAATTGACAATAATTGATGTCGATAATTACCATTGATAATTTTATAAAATTTATTTTCAGTTAGATTTAAATTAATTTTGTATTGGAATTATTAATTTATTAATTTATTATTGCAGATTATTGAAGCGTTTCAGCTACTAGTTTTGTAGAGTGCTTTGTTTTATTATACATATGTAGATTATTTCGAACAAATAAATTGATTAGTAACAATTAAAACAAACTAATTAGAATTTTATAATTAAAATCAGATAATCCAAAAGTTGATATGATCAGAAATACATTAACTTATTTAATTCATTGTAAAAACTAGTTTTTAATTTCATAAAAATGTATAATGACGTATATAATGAGAAAATTTTGAAATTCAAATTTCTTAAAAAACACTTCAGACCAATATACTACCATTTCATGGATTCATAACAACTTTGAATTATCTTTCAAAAGTACTTAATCTAGTGATGTTTTAAATATCCAAGTTCAAACTAAAACAATCTGCTGAAGAACTCCTTATTAAAATAGATTTAATTACAATAATAAACAATATAGTCATTCCAACGGATTTGCGAAAACCTTCCACCAATATACCATATTACTGTAAGTTCTTGAAGAGTAACAAACTCGCTAATATATAAGACTTAGTGTTAGAAATGAGGGAGTACAAGTTCCTTATAGTGAACATATACACAGAACAGAACAAAAGAGATGATATACAGGGTATGGATAAGCCATTGGTTCCGAAAGCAACTAAATAAAAAACATTAGTAGCTAAGGTTTTGAACAAACTCCAATTTTAATATATATTACTCTGATCTTGCCATTAGGTATGAAATACTGCAACGGGGCATCTTAAGGTACTGCATCCACTTGATGTAATTTTCGATGACGTGTTGACACATAACATAGTTGGCAATAGTTTGAATTTAAATTGACGGATATTCGTTTGTAAAGTGTGGATAGCTCGTTCGCATAAACGTGATCCTTTGCATTAACCTGTTGAAAAGTAGTCGGTTGTACTATATCATATGCTGCTGGTATCACATGAAGTGTTTGATGTGTGGCTAATGTCACCATCCCTGTTTAAACAGTGTAATGGAGAAATATGAATCCTCTTCGAAACTTTCATTAAGAGCAGTAATGATTTGAGAAGAGCGTAATGAATACTCTTTAAGAGTATTTAAGAGCGTAATACTCTTTAGCAGATATGTTATGCTTGTAGCGCATTGCTGGAAGATTAGGTCGATCCTAACCTCCACGTTTTGCAGCTAATATACCTACAAGAAAATCAACATTTTTATTGTATTTTTATAAAATAGCAGTCTTGAATCTAAACATATGATGTCTTTTAATTAGTTTAACAAATATCATTAATTGCTTCCCAGTTAGATCCATTACATACATAACTCGTTGAAGCCTAGCATATTTCTTACTAAGACAAGTTAAGTTGTTTTAAGGCTCACTATGTATATTCCTTAATAAGTTGAAGGGATAAACAAAATAAATACTTATTTCTATGGTTAGTGAGAACAGGTAAAACGAAGGGTTAAGTGAGGGTGGATTGAATGGTGATTGCATCTATAAATGTTATTTATTTGAAATAAAACAATGTTTACTTGTACACTGATTTGTGCCTCTGTTTTTAAATATCTGCAATGATATGAAATCGAATAAATTCAACTATCTAAACAATTTTTATTGTTGAGAGAATCAGAGCCAGCATTTATGAATCGCTGTAAGCAGCTGATTAAATCTTTAATTAAATATACAATATGGTATCTATATCCTTTAAAATGAAAGAACTAAAATATGTATTAATGTTACAAAATACATGTATTATGTAGCTAAAAAAAAATTATATTTGCTTCAATTATATTTTAAATTTATTGCCACTTTTAACTAGTTTTGAATTTAAAGTTCACATTCAGTTTTATAAAAGTAAAGAGAATATATTATTTTACTATCGACTTACCACCGTTAAAAATAATAACTTCGAACGGTACGTGGTTTGACACTAACTTACCATAAAATGGGAAAGCTTAGCGAACGGTGTGAGCCATCAATAATAAATTTCTGTAGAATGGTTCTTAAGCCTTCGAACAGAATAACGCTGTCAAGTCCACCAGTAGTGGCAGTAGGAGCTTGTCTCAAATCGAACTAACTGAACTTAGTCAGTTAACTTAGCGGACAGTGAAATTCTGTGTTTCTAGGAAGTAATTTTTTGTGCTCTAAAATGCGAAACAAGCGTCGCTTAACCAATTTAGCTATCTCAGCATTTGAAACTCTTTTTTTCTACTATTTTAGAAAATGAAATTTTTCACATTTACTTTTCAGATTGGAAATTTTAATCATTTTAATGAATGAAATAGAGAAAGGAACCCATACGTTTTTCGTTTTTCCAAGAACTTAGAATGCATGCAAATGAATGTTGCACAATTCGTTATTTCTTGCAAAATAATTACATTGCAGTTTTTTATCTCAAAATTGCTTCACTTTAAATGCATTTCCATTACCAACCTTTAAAGCAATTTGTGAATGCGAAAACTTTGTTAAATATCTAGAAGAAAACAATTTATTTGAAAAATTCATTTGGAATTTGTATTTAGCTAGCTTTAGATATCATTGGCAGACCATTTCGCTAGAGAAAGCAAAATTCAATTACTTTTCCAAGGTTTATTTTCTGTTTTTTAAAATAGAAAAATTATTTTAATAAATTAAGCATAGATGTGTCCCGTTTAATCGCATTTTGCATAGCCCGGAAGTAGAGCAAAGGATCCATCCCATTTCCTCACACAAAACCAGAGGATCAAAGTGAATTTAGTTTTAGTTCAGCTCTATTTATATTATGTTAGTTAGTTAGTTCTTCTTTATTAATAATTTAAAAAACATACAATCATTATCCATACTTTATACATTTTTTTTATTTAAAGCTATGACTAATGTCGTCAGCTTTACCTAGCGATTGCCTATTTTTCTAATCCCTCTAATCTTGTTATTATTATATTATTCTACCATTTATGAATTTGACGTCATTAAAAAATCCTCACATTAAAAGTTATCTGTTGTTAGTGGAAAACATCATTGGGAATAACAAGTGCCTATACCCTGCATTTGTATAGCATATTTAATGTAGGTGATGTCTTATTCCTTTATATAAGATATAATAGACGCTGGGCCCACTTTAAAAGTTATCATGAAATGTAACTTCAGATACATTTCTAAGGTAGAGGCATTTAGATGACATTTAGTGTGGGTAGTGTCTTATCTCTTTATGTGAGATATAATAGACGCTGGGCCCACTTTAAAAGTTATCATGAAATGTAACTTCAGATACATTTCTAAGGTAGAGAGATGACATTTATTGTAGGTAGTGTCTTATCTCTTTATGTGAGATATAATAGACGCTGGGCTCACTTTAAAAGTTATCATGAAATGTAACTTCAGATACATTTCTAAGGTAGAGAGATGACATTTATTGTAGGTAGTGTCTTATCTCTTTATGTGAGATATAATAGACGCTGGGCTCACTTTAAAAGTTATCATGAAATGTAACTTCAGATACATTTCTAAGGTAGAGAGATGACATTTATTGTAGGTAGTGTCTTATCTCTTTATGTGAGATATAATAGACGCTGGATCCACTTTAAAAGTAATCATGAAATGTAACTTCAGGTACATTTCTAGGGTAGAGAGATATCGTCCATATTTTTCCCTTTGGCTACTAATGAACACATATCCGGTCAAATTGGCATTAATTACGAATATCATCGAATTCTTAAGAAATTATATTGTATAAAAATAGAAAAAAAAAAATTTTTTTAAATCTTAATTATACGCCTATAAATATTTGCGGTAATTCATGACTTCTTATACTTTTCACTAGAAAAATAATTCATAAATCATATGAAACACATAAGCAGTTACACTAAAAAAATTTTGCTTGCATGTACAATATATTCCAAAAAAAAACCTGGCTTAATTGAAAAAATAACAATTTTAGTCAATTTTATGTACAAAAGCCAAAATTAGCTGAAAATTAATAACTTAAATTACTAAAAAATGTTTATTCATGAATTTTTAATTCACGTAACAGAAATTGGTTTGTTTGTTGGTCATTGGCATCTTCTGCAAAAGAGAGGGCAACAAACTCCACTTTTAATAAATCAAAATTAATGAATAAATAATTTTAAACTTAACTACTTAACTACATACGCATAGAGGAAGAAAATTTACTCAAAATAATTTTAAATAATTTTTATAAATGAATTTAATGTATGTTGATTAGTGACTTGAGGTAAGGCGTCCGTTACCAAATTCCATTGAACACAACCGTGGTTTTCCTTTTGCCATGAGACTTAAATGTTCATCACTGTTAATAGCGATGATATTTAAAGTATTTGACTGTGAAAGTTTATGTCATTTTAATCACGTGTATTATATATATAAGCAAAATGAAATAAACTAAAGAAATATATGTTAGTTAAATATGAAAACTTATTATATTCTTTAATATAGTTATCTATTATTTAAACATGTGTTAAACACTTTACGAAGCCTTCTAAAAGCGCCCAGAGCTTTCTTTATTCTACTTATCACATCTTGCGTTCTACTTCCATTTGCAGACACAATACTCCCTAGATACTGGAATTCATTCACGCGTTCAATGGTCTCAGTTTTCAATTAGAAAGGTTCGTTTATTCGATTGTTTATTCTGACTTCTTTTGTTTTCTGTGCACTGAGTTTCAGTCCGACTTTGCAGGTTTCTAAAGACAGGACATTAAGTTTCTGTTGCATATCATTAAGTGCATACTTTCCTCTCAAAAAATATTGCAACATAGGAACATAGGTGCAACATAGATGGACTTGTTGGTATGATATCGATCAAGCAACAAATGTTGCGAGTGAAATATTGCTTGCATTTTAAACAACCGCCACTGGTATTGAATAAAGCATAACTACGAAATTATTGGATCTCCTGAACTTCTCCATGTTTTCCTTAAAATAAACAAATAATAACAATATTTATAGATTACTTAAGAACATGAAAACTAAAATAATTTAAATAATAAATAAACTGTTTTGTCTACCTCTCCGATGTTTGCTTGTAGAGAACATTGAATTGAGCTAAGAAAAGGTTTAAACAGATTTTATTGATACTAACTGCTAGTAGTTAACAAACTAACAAGTCTCTATGACTTACTACTTTTTATTTACGCTTGCAGTTGCTATTTCATAATGTGATCCTTCCAAAATAACACTCAATATATCCTTATTAAATTTCATTCAAGCTCTAATTTATTTTTCTTAAATTACGCAAATACTTTACTTAATGAATCACTTAGCGTATACATAATAATTATTTAAAGACTTAACTATAATCTTTGGAAAAATATTGAACTCTAAGCAAATTTCTTAAAAGTGATTATGTTTCCTCTTACCAAAAGCGATAAATATCATATTTTATTTCAAAGTAGTTTTAATTCGGTGAGCAATAAAAACCACAACAAAGCAAATAATGGTTCATCAAAGTATTAAAATTATATTACTAATTGCCAATAACGAAGCTTTAATATCTTTTGAATCCTTCAGTGTTCATAAAATCTTTGAAAACATCCGATGATGACATTTTTATTGGAATTTTTAAATATCTGAGTTTATCACTCTTGTATCTCACAAACAAGTTTTTTTTTAGAAGTAGACCACACCCAGCTTACGACAAAATGTAAAATACTTGGTTTCGTTTAAAATGGGATTTATTATTATATTTAAAGAAAAAACACATTTTATGCATTTTAGATGGATGTTATTATATCTTACTTATTTGGGACTTCAGTTAATAAGGAATATCAAAAAAATAATGCATTACAGATTATACAATTTTCGTCTCTAGTCAATATTTGTATTAAAAAAAAAATAAATATGATATTTAAGGTATTCAATTTAAACGTATTTCCCAGTAGTGATTAAAAATGCTTTTAATAATATATTTTAAGCAATTCAAATGAAGAAAAATATTATTATTATTACTATTGTCGCAGTCTTTAACATAGAACTTGAAACATATATATAAGGTGTTCTTTGTTTAACCCTTGGAAAATTCAACCCATCTCCTGAACTAGCTCTTGTGAACTTTCTGACTTCAATCGTTATTGAATCGATTACGCTCAGCACTGTCAAGTCCTGGTAATAAAAATCTCTTAAGGAGCAAGCTGACTGTATGTTTCGAGGGAGCCGGTTAGTGATATAATGTTTTGTTCCATACTCCCATCTAGACAACAATTGCAAAAGTCTCTACTAGAAACGTTCAACCAAATCGCATGTTATACACCTCCGAAATGATATCCTCTATGGACGGACGTAAGTAGATTGCAACTTAACCATATTAAATTTAAGAAAGGGTTTATTCTTTTGAACCATACTTCTGTCCAAAACTTACACGGTAAGTTCCGACTGAACGCTTTCATTACTCACTTTTGAATATTTTTGGATTCGCACCGCTCCCTGAAATCGCTTTAACTAAGGCGGTAGCAAAGGAAATTTATTAAATAAATCAAATGTGAACAACTTGAGCAGAAGCATAAAATTATTTTAAATTAATGTCTTTATGTCATTAGATACATATAGCATATATGTATTATATATTATTTTATTATAAGTTATTATATTTCTAATAACTTATTCCATCTAAAGCAAAGTGTGCGCAAATTGTTGTGCGCAAGGCAGCAATGTTCCTCAGATACTTTTGCTACAAACTTGTCGCCGGCGTCCAAGCCGAAATGCGATACTTTAATGTGAGCCTATCTGTCCGTTCCGTGCACTTGGAGGCTTAATCGCAGTGAAATTAATTTAAAGTACAATTTATACCGCGAGTCGACTTGCCAACTGTGGACTGCACAAAACTGCATGAAT